>NW_017257252.1:31803-36035 GCF_001594055.1 Mycetomoellerius zeteki | reverse complement strand
TTTTACAGTTTTTCTTTAAATATACATTAAGTATTATATTAAGTATAATCTACAAATATTATTAAATATATTTTATATTAAAGAGTATAGTATATACAAACTTACCTTTTTTTAAGAAAAAGGTAAAAAAGGCGCTAAGCGTGCTTCTCGTATGGACATCACCATTTGGGCCGGTTTCACCAACATCAATTACTTAATCGGCCGTGGAACTGATGACTAATTGCGTTTGCTGTTTGATGAAATTCTTTGTGTATGATACATTCCAATCCAAGTTATAATCGCTTTATTCCCCTTCAAAAATTATTACATGAAAATCATATCACAAAATTTACTAAATCTAATGATATATGTATCATCTGTATAAAAGATTTGATATCAACAATTGTGGCGCCAAGTTAAATTCTGTTAATTTAATATCACAAAATTTACTAAATCTAATGATATATGTATCATCTGTATAAAAGATTTGATATCAACAATTGTGGCGCCAAGTTAAATTCTGTTAATTTAATATCACAAAATTTACTAAATCTAATGATATATGTATCATCTGTATAAAAGATTTGATATCAACAATTGTGGCGCCAAGTTAAATTCTGTTAATTTAATATCACAAAATTTACTAAATCTAATGATATATGTATCATCTGTATAAAAGATTTGATATCAACAATTGTGGCGCCAAGTTAAATTCTACTACAAAATAAAAAGTAAAACCTAAGTGATACTATCTTTATTATTTACTTAATCCAAATAGTACTCTCTTTAATTTTTATACAATGAAAAAATTTAATTTAAATATAAAAATTTTTCATGTAAAAACACTTGGCGCTGCCTTTGTTATATATTGTTAAACGGGCTTAAACCACTCAAAACCACGTACACGCGATAAACATTCATGGCCGTACACTTCTTTCAATAAATTATAAATTTCAGTAGCGGTTTTTCCAAGTTTCACGTGAAGTTTCACAACAATTCGTTGTTCTATTGTTACACTTATCATTTTTCCGGCGAAACAAAAAAACAACTCTAATGCGAACGAAGGTTACGGCTCTACGGATTTGTTTACAGAAGCGAGAGGTACTGCATTCGAAAGAGAAGGCTTCACGCTAAACAGCTGTCGGTCGCTGGCGTTTGGCGCATGCGTACTTCTTCTGTAGCAGCGTCAGTCTCGTTATTTAATAGCCACACTTCGTATGAATACATCGAATACGATAAAGAAAGCCAAGATCAAAGCTAAAATCAAAGCAAAGATAAAATTAATATTACTTTGTATGTTTTGCTTATTTAGTACAATAGAGTCCGAGACCACATTTTAACCTTCGGCTGAAACCGAAAACAAATATTCATTCAATTTCAACGAATTGTCATTCAATTTCGGCCGAAAACGAAACCGAAACCGAAACGATTAAATAAGTCTTATTAAAAAAAAGGAGAGAGAGAGAAAGAGAGAGAGAGAGAGAGAGAGAGAGAAGTTAACGGAATCATATTTTTTCGACCGAAGTCGAAATCGACATTTTTTGATTAATTTTACAAAGACCGCACAAAGATCATGATTTTTAGAAATAATGACAAATTAAATTAATGTTCTCTTTAAAAAACAAGAATCTCTAAAAAAAACAAGATTTTATAAAAATATCTAACTGTATAATATATCTAATAATATTATATCCTCAACTTTTAAAGAAATCAAATCATTATTGGGATTATATCAAAGTTTGTACTCAAATTGTCTTAAGCTTAATCAACGAGTTAATAATTAAAATCGAATACTTAGTTGTTTTTTGAACGCTCATCGGTGCGGGCGCATTGCAACTTGATTGTACAGTTTCGATTTACCCACCGTTTTCTTTATATAAACAAATTATTAATTTCGGCCGAAACCGAAATCAAACCGAAACCCTGATTTTTGACCGAAACTGACCGAAACCGAAACCTATTGGTTGGACTCTATACTACAATAACAACATAACATAAAAAATAATGTTTTCTAGGAAAAACATTTTGAATGTTTTGAATTAATAAAATTTTGCAATATTAATTTTAAAATACAATTTTGGTGTAATAACTGATTATAGAAGAATAAAAAGTATGTTTTAAAAAAATGTTTGTTTATTTTTTTAATTTGGGTTATTTTTTTGTAGCAATAAAAATATGACAATTGTAGAGTTGTGTTATTATTGTAGCAGAGTGTAGCAAATGAGCGATGTGTCTTCTATCAATTATTCTACGCATTTTCAAACATCAAGGGAAATATACAGGCCATTATCATAAACGAATGAAATGCCAATTCGTCCATTTTATGGACAAATAAAATCCATTGTGCGGCCGCTGCATCGCTTCTATCTTTGACAGTGATTCCGCGCGAGAGTGAAAACGAGAGAGAATAAACGTGTATTCTTAGGAAAACGTGGAATATACCTTGCCTCTGACACAAAGTCACGTCGTAATCTTATGTTATACGTTGTATGCGTTTTGACATGAAAAAGCGATTTTTCTCGCAGCCGGACATTTTTCGAGACTTGAAAATTAACGTTGGGATAGGCGTTAAAATAAATTCTTTGCGAAATTTACGCTTATTTGCACCCACACAACACTGAATGTCATTAGAATGTGGCAAGAATATTACATTTGAAATCTGAAATATTCCGGTGATGATCTCAAAAACATTCTGGCAATGGTAGTAGAATGTCTTATGTCCGCATCTAGCAATATTCTGGAGGTATTTTGTAATATACAGGGTGATCCAGACTACCCGCACGGGACGTCACATACATATTCCTCGTCAAAAAGTGAGTCGAAAATGTCAATAGCAAAATGTTGTGGTATCAATAGTTATTAAACGGTGAGTCCTAGAAGATATCCAACCAATGGATATGAAATTCGCGCCGTCAGGAGCGGCGCAACTAAACAGCCGGCCGCACTTTGATGGATACCGCTAAACGGCACGATACCGAATGAGTATTGCAAAAGTTGATGAAATCAAAGTGCTCGCGCGACCGTTGAGCCGCTGCTGACGCGAATTTCATGTCCTATGGTTGGATATCTTCTAGGGCTCACCGCTTAAAAACTATCGATATCACAACATTTTGCTATTGACATTTTCGACTCACTTTTTCATGAGGAATATGTATGTGTCGTCCCGTGCGGGTGGTCTAGATCACCCTGTATAATACACAGCACGGAATATCATCAGAATGTGAACAGAATGTCGTCAGAATATTTCAAATGTTTTTTTTACAGAATATTTTATTTGAAATATTTCTGTAAAAAAAAACATCTAGAGATGTTACATATAGAATATTTTATTGGAATATTTTAGAGACATTCCATTTGAAATATTACGTTTGCAATATTTTTTTAATATTCTGGAGACGTTTCGCTTCAAATTTTTCTGAACGGTCGGTCATAAATTTAATATATATCGGCTGCGTAAGTTACAATCAAAAAATATTCAGGAACCTAGAAAGCACATCCAACGCTATGCTCAGATTTCCATCCGTGAGCCACCCAGGTATCATTCCATCATTATTATTTACCGAACGTTAAACAAGGATGACATGATACCCGGAGAACATCCGGGTGGGAATCCAAACACGCCTCGAAAAAGGTTGGGAATCTCCAGGAAACTCGCTAATTCAATTTGCGTATTCCTTCTTATAGGACCTCTCAACGTTTTCTTCTTACAAGAAGCGTATCCCTCGTGGCGGAGCCGCGTACTTATTTACTGAATTGTAATAATGCAACACACACACAATATTTTTTACAAAATATTATGATAATAATATTTTGCAATTTGTTACGTCCAGACTCCACAGTTCTTTTCTTCGATTAGAATTTTCGTCATCACCATAAAGATTATTATCGGTAGACCATGTGTTTCTACCAAGGGAGTTACGATGGTGACGAGCCAATTAACACTCGCCTTTTGGACTAGTAATCCACTCGGGACGGAGTCGTCGAATTAAATATTCAAACCACGTGTCGAATAGAAGAACTTTATTCCGAGGAACAGAAGAAGTAAATAGATTAAGGATTATAAACCGAAACGGCGGTTATCCATAATAAGTGACACATGTGGCTCTGAACTATCGAACATCCGGCAACTGGTCGATGACGAATGTTATTTTAGACACATATCCCCGTATCCCATTCCACAACCGATACCCTTAATCCTAATCCTACATTACCAGTAACATACGCGAGGCCTGCACGCGGGACTACTAACTCGC
>NW_017257252.1:28144-30600 GCF_001594055.1 Mycetomoellerius zeteki | reverse complement strand
ACTCCCACTGCTCGACAGAGATCGCATGTGGTCCGGTCCCGAGTTACAAGGATTAAGTTTCTTGACTCAAAATTCGGACCGATGTTCGCACTGCCCGTTGGAAACAAGTGTTATAGCGTCCATTCAGGACGTTGACCCATATTCCAGAGCTATAAAAGGTGCGTTCGACTCGCTCTATCCCCTTCCCGCGGATGCATGCGAGACAAAGCGTCTGCTCTAACGTCCTTCCTTGCTCCAATTTTATTACTCCTTCTTTCTCTAAACTTATCCAGGCACATGACCGGAGTTTGGACGTAACAATATTGTTGCAACATTTCCAATAAAATATTAAAATGTCGATATTGCAGCAATATTGCTGCAATATTTATAAAATTGCGCACTATTGAAACGTTGCTGTAATATTGCTGCAATATTTTGTGCTGTAGGGGAAGCTATCATATATACAAAGTCTCTAGAATATTTCATTCGCGACATTCTAAAATTTTTCAAACATAATGTTGTCAGATATAATAATAATAATAATAAGACCCAACGTACCATTTTAGAGAAAGGTTACTAGAATATTTCATATGAAATATTCAGAAAGATTGGAAACGTAACCTCTTAAAAATGTCAAAAAATATTGCTAATGTAATATTTCAAATGGTATGTCTCTAGAATATTTCGTTCGCAATATTCTTAAATATTTCAAGTAAAATGTCGCCATACTCTTCCATATAAAATGTTTAGAAAGAGTTGAAGCGAAACATCTCCAGAACATCGCAAATATAATATTTCAAATGGAATGTCTCTAGAATATTTTAAATGAAATATTCTACATGCAATATCTCTAGACGTATATGCAGAAATATTTGAAATGAAATATTTTGTAAAAGACATTTGAAATATTTTGACGACATTCTGGTGACATTTGGTGCTGTGTGGGCATTTGTATCTAGAACGTACCCGTTTATTTGATGTAGTTTATTGTTTAGGATTATACGAACGCATTGTCATTGCGATTATATAAATTTGTTATTTTATCGTGCATTATAGAAGTGAACTATTCTTTGCTAATTATTCATTGCAAAAATAACTCGGGCAATTATTCGTCGAATGGTGTCCAACGAAAAGCAGTTCAGTGAAAAACATGAACATCGCTATCAACTCAGATGGTCACTTATTCTAACACAAATTACAATCAAAGCTGCTTAACTTTGGGCCATTAAATGGACTATTCGTCATTGTTAATATTATAGTTACGGTTGCTGGAGGAATAACACTGGAACTGACGACAAAATCAGTTCCTTACAAAATTTATGCTCATTTGCATTTGTATTTGCAATTTGTACCCGTTCATTTGATATAGAAAAGTGAACTCACGCCAATTCGTTATTTTATTTTAAGTGTAGATAAAACGTTCCGCTCTGGAATTCCGTTTTTCGCAATTGTAATACCCGTATTGTTACGTACATGTATTCGGAATCGCTCTAGTTTGTGTCGAATGAAATAAGATTGAAGTTTATGTAAAAAACAATTATTTTTATCGTTAATATCTTGACGGTCAAAATTGAAACCGAATCTTCTGCGATACTGCTTCATAAAGGTCGGAGCTTTCATTAGTAACAGAATATGTATACAGAGTATCCCATTTTAAACAATGTATTAAGATTTCTCGAAAACTATGGTAGCTATGGAAAAATATTTCAAACAAAAGTTGTATGGTTTGGAGGGAGACATAAGAAAAGACCATTGATTTGACCTTGGGTGGCGTCGTTAAGGTCAGGTCAAAGTCACATCGATTTTTTTAAATGGAACACCATATTTTTGATTCCAGAATCTAATAGCTGATAGCAAGAGCTTTTCAAAACACTATAATGAAGTTCATTTTCATTAAGTACTTTTCGAGTTATGGGACTATAATAAAGATAAATAGTTGTTGCGTCATGTGCATTAAAAGAAATAAACATATATGTCATAAATAAAGAAATATATGTATATTTCTAAAAATTGTTACAACTGTCCCCAGTCTCCCCTACGGATTAAAAAAAACCTTAGAACACTTTCATGATTTTTATAATTAAATAGTGTAATGGTTGGAATAATTTTATGTTTCATAATCTTATTTTTCACAGTTTTGTTCTATTGTTTGATTCAAATCATATTCATGCTAAGTTCAAATGTTACAATTTATATAAAATAAATAAATATATATATGGTATGTATATAATTGAATATGTGTGCGTGCGTGAGTGTGTGTGTGTGTGTGTGTACATATATATCATTGTAATATAATACAGTAGATAATGATAAATCTAAAGTTTACTTTGTAATTAAAATCTTTTTTATGATGTGTGTGCAGTTAGTCCCGCATTTTTCGAATTTTGTAATTTTTTTAATTGTGCTGTGTTGTGCTACGTTTGTGCCGATTTTGTGCCGCAAACCGCAGCTCAATAACATGAAGCATTTAAAAAAAA
>NW_017257252.1:23978-27554 GCF_001594055.1 Mycetomoellerius zeteki | reverse complement strand
TAAGATGCCGCAAACAGATTTCGAATATCTTGAAAATTAAACAAATTCATTTTTATACAATTGTTTAAATAACTATAGCTCGTGAACGGTGCAACTACAAATGAAAGCAAAATCACTACAAACAATTACAAACGACTATACGTAATATGCCGCAAACGGATTTCGAATATCTTGAAAATTGCCAAAGTTACGTTTTTTGTTTATTGTTAATTTATCATAACTTTAACCGCTCAACTACAAACGACGGAAAAATCACTACAAACAACTACAAACGATTCTGAATCAAGATATATGTACAATTTTTTTATCTTAAAGTCGGGTGACAGTCATTTCTTTAAATTTTTTATCTTTTAATTTGTTAAACTACAAACGAAACTATTGTTACTACAATTAACTACAAACGAAATATAATACTATCATTTTTTTATGAAAAAATTTAATTTATGAAAAGTCGGGTGCCAGGTTCACAAAGGTTGAAATTTTTCGTTCCTAAATATTAGTATGGCTAGCAAATTGTATTTTTTTTTTTTTTTGGAAAACGTTTCATGTTATTGAGCTGCGGTTTGCGGCACAATTCGGCACAAACGTAGCACAACACACCACAATAAAAAAAATTACAAAAATCCGAAAAGTGCGGGGCCAACTCCACACAGTACTAAAAAGAAATAAAATGTAAGTAAACCAAGATTAAAGTTAATCTATATTAGCAGAAATAGACATTATACGAGTAGAATTAGTTTCATACCCACAAAAGTAAGTTCCTACTTCGTAAAAGTTAACCATAACGTTACTAATTTTAATATTTACTGACCTATCTTTTTTAGACGTTGGGGGAGAACTGTTTTAAAATTATTTTGTAACACGATTTTACGCCTGCGAGAGCACAGTAATCTGGTACGATGTTATAAAAAATGCATGTCTTATATCGAGTTAGGTATTTTCGCAGCAAATACTCAAAATCAAAGTGCACCAAGTGCTAAGATTTTTCATGCCAGAATTTCGCGATGATTGGTTTACATGTAGCGACAATGACGCGGAGAACAGTTCGGGGGAGAGGAAAGGAGCAGTAAATTCACTGTCGTTTTTGGCTTTCGGTGTCGTGATAAAAGGCAGAATGAGGATACACCAACGTACCGGGGGCAAAAGAGCAAGGAACGAGAGCGAGACGGAGAATGGCGGGTAAATAAGCCGTGAGAGTTACCTCGCTTGTATATTCAACGTTAGGAGAGGTAAAGCAAAGCGAAGCGAGGCGAAGCGACGCCAGGCCAGGCGAGTTCTCTGTCCCTCCATAAACCCGGTTCGTACGCCGCATGAATACCGGCGCCTTTATTTATGGTTTTTCGGAAGAAGTTTGCCGCGACGGGATGACGAACTATCCAACCGTCCAATGACGACACGGCAGTCGACGTTGCGCCTTACGCTATTCATCGATTTTCCGCGGTTGATTGAACGACGCGAACAAAAATACCGCAAATCGTTGCGCGAATCCAGTCAAAAGAATCACCAACTTTTTTCTCTCGCGTAGATAGAAGCGATCGAATTGCTCGCTACAACAGCTCTGATTCAGTTTTTTAAGACTTCGCGAACATTCATCTCAAACCCCAGATTATTTAATCCGGAAATTCGATGGACCTCCGTTTCTAATAAATACTAATTGTAAGTAATCTTCATCACGGCTTTGCGACTTGCATTCTGAAGCAACAATTGTTTGAATAATAGTTACTAAAACAAGATATTTATTACTTAGAAAAACCTACAATTTTCAAGGAATTTTTTTTATTATCTTTGAAAGTCAGAGATTTCATGGAATTTTATCGGTATTCAAGAAAATTTTTAGAATTTTATTTTTAAATTTAAATTCCATTTCTTTCTGAAAAATATTGTTTCTTTGATTATTTTTGTAAGATAGACACAATCTCGTGGAATTCCTGTTCTCTAATTTACAATATACAGTAAATTAAAGTTTGTTTGTGTTATTTACACTTCAATTTATTTCAAAATTGCATTAAAAGGTTCTCTAGTCTTATCTGGAATTTTAAATAAAAATATCTGAAAAATTCGGAAATTCGTAGAGCATTTTGTAAAAGAATAATAATTAATGCATGAAGCAATGAAAAATATTAATGACGATGATAAGAACAACAAAATAGAGGAAAGTGAGTGAATTGTGCGCACCTAAGGGAAATTTATTGCCCTGGAATGGTTTTCCAAGTTTAAAGCGATATAAGTATGGAAATAAAAACTATAAACATTCTTCTACCATTACGTATCTTCATATTGAACAGATTTTCATTCAATAAGGCTGTATTTTGCAAAAAGGAAAAAATGGAAAAGCGAAAAAATTTCTCACGCGTCGAGTAATTGTGCGCATGGGTTGGATAGTAATTGTGTGCAAAACAAAGTCGTAGGAAATGAATGAATTATGAAATGTTGACAAAGAAATTAGAAAATATATTTATTATATTGCAATATAAATATATATTAAATATATATAAATATATATATTAAATATATTTTAAATATGTACTTATATATTAAGCAAAAATACAAAATTAATGTAATAATAATGCACATAAAATTTGGCAAAATAAAATGGCACAATAAAATAATAATGCAAAGAAGAAACGAAAAAATTAGTGCTAGTTATATAGTACATAGAAAATGGGTAATTGTGCGCATTTTAAAACGTTTGCACACAGTTGCCCGCCGCGACCTGACTCGATATGAAATACGATTACTTCAACGCTTCCTAACCAAACTTAATAAATAACAACTCAAAAGACGCACATAATAACGTATGCAACTGTAAACAAATAAATTAAAAATACGAACTTACCACCTTATTTTCTGAATGCTAAAATAATAAGAAAATATGTGATTTCACTTTTATGTATTTCTCTAGTTAGCAACGTGTTTATGTCGTATCTTTTGTAGTTATATCTTAAGAGGACAACTTCCTGCGTAAAAAATTCACCATGGTGATGTCTTCATCTATTGGAAAAGTACTTAACCAGGATGCGCACAATTACCCGCTGCGTACAGTTCCCCCACTTTCCTCTATAAATAATAGATTATTAATACTATTGTTACGTCCAGACTCTACAGTGCTTTTCTTCGATTAGAACTTTCGTCATCACCATAAAGATTATTATCGGTAGACCATGTGTTTCTACCAAGGGAGTTACGATGGTGACGAACCAATTAACACTCGCCTTTTGGACTAATAATCCACTCGGGACGGAGTCGTCGAATTAAATATTCAAACCACGTGTCGAATAGAAGAACTTTATCCCGAGGAACAGAAGAAGTAAATAGATTAAGGATTATAAACCGAAACGGCGGTTGTCCATAATAAGTGACACATGTGGCTCTGAACTATCGAACATCCGGCAACTGGTCGATGACGAATGTTATTTTAGATACATTTTACAAGTAAGACACTCTGCCGATCCGCGATTAGATTTCAATTGTGATCCGCGACACGGTCGAGTCATTTTGGTGTCTTCAAGTCACGTGGGTCCACAGGACATCCAACCACCAGAAACCACTGAAGCTAACCTCCGACGGCCATCCTTC
>NW_017257252.1:0-22581 GCF_001594055.1 Mycetomoellerius zeteki | reverse complement strand
TATTATAAATAATAGATTATTAACCCTTTTAGTATATAGATTGGGTCATTCGTGTCTTGCGCATTTTTTTTCTTTATAGTACCTGTTGATGCACTTGTTGTGCGAGATCTTGGAGTCCTTTGCATATGTGCACGCTAATTTTCTCCTTTGACTTAGACTTGTGTTTCTACTAGCCTTGTGGCCACAGTTTACTTGTTACTCTCGATTTAGGATGTGTCCTTAGAGATTTACTGAGAGGCGAGAGTCTTACTGTATAATTCCATTTATTGAATATCTCCAGAAAGTCAAGCGGCATGACACAATTGAATGACGATTTTTTTCCAACAACAACTGCGTCGGACACGCTACGCTCGCGCCATACACACATACCGCCCACATCTGCGCGACGATAATCCGCGGAAGAAAAATAGGGCGATCAGCGCATAGAACATCACCCAATAAGAGAGCGCACGTAAGGCACGAACAGGCCGCCGCCGTTGAAAGAATCATCTTTCAAAAAAATTGCACATTTGCAATGCCGCAAAAAAAACTAAATAACCTTATAGATTAAACTCGACATATATTAATCTAGTATACGTAGTAACATAATTAAGAAAATTAATTATAATGGGAACTATACTAATCAGGTAAAATTTGTTAAGTTAAATGTTTAGGTTAGAACTTGCATAAATTACGAATGATCTGAGGTTGGACCTTCAGCAGGTAGCAGACACAGTCGAGTAATTGGACGTTTGTATTTCCCCAAAGCGGTACGGATAGTAGCTATGCGAGCCACTTCATCCTCTCCAGAGTGTATGTCTTCGACTCTTCCCATGCGCAAGATAAAGATGGAGTATTGCTCTCAATTAGAATAACAAGTTGACCAGCCTTTAATGAAAACTCAGGTGTTCGCCGCTTATCTTTTTGTTGCAGTAGGTGTAAATACTCATAACTCTGACGGCGCCAAAATTGTTGTGTCAATCGCTGGATTGGCAATATGTTGCCATCTCGACAGCTGGTTTACAGGAATATCTACTAGAGATTCTTCAGGGCAGGTGTGTACCGTTAGAAGTGTACCTATCAAAAAGTGTCCTGGTGTAAGAAACCCGATATCCCGCGGATCCGAGGGCAGCGGAGTAATAGGACGCGAGTTTAAAATCGCCTCTATTTATTTCAAGAGCGTCTCTAATTCCTTCCACTTTAATGCACATCTTTTGTTACTTTGACCAAATGGCGTTTGGCAGCCTTCACAGTCGCTTCCCATAGTCCTCCATGATGGGGAGCTCTTGGTGGGATGAATTGCCACTTGATTCTTATACTAACCGTGTGTTCGATTAACTTCTTCTGCGATTCTTGATTTTGGAGTAATCTCTGAATTCACGTTCGGCTCCCATGAAGTTAAGGCCATTGTCAGAGAAACCTCTGATGGATAGCCCCTTCTAGCTATGAATCGTTTGAATGTGTTGAAGAATGCTTCAGATGATAAGTCAACTGCTAACTCAATATGTACGGCTTTCATTGCCATACACACGAAGATTGCTATGTAAAATTTTATTAACTTGACGTTTCTTCGGGCTTCTTCCCTATGATATAACGGACTTGCGTAATCAACACCGCACTTGTCAAACGCTCTGGCGGGTACCTGAACTCTGGACGGTGATAGATTATCCATGATGGTGAAAGCGGGCCTCGGGCTGCTTCGAAAGCATACTACGCAATTCCTAACTATTTGTCGAACTACGTCTCGAGCCAAAATCAGTCAATATCGAGGTAGCGATATGCTTTTCAGGAGTGCTACTCTAGATTTGGAGCATAGCAGGCTTGCCGAGTGCTTTCCATTGATGGAAGTTACTCGCAGGTAAATGCAAGCTCCATATGCAGATTCACTCGCGTCCGAAAAGCCGTGTAACTCCAAACGTGAATGCTGCATAGTTGATGTGGCGAGTCTTGATATGCTTATCTCTTTCAAGCCTTGCATCTCTAATTCATAACGCTTCCACTTCATATGGCAACTTAATGGAATAGATTCATCCTTTAGCGCCACTTTTAGCGCCGTTTTTGGCAGCTTCGCCTCTTGTATGTCGTTTGGTGGTAGTACGTCAAACAGCGGCCGTCGCTATCGGCCTCACTGTTCTCCGTGCGCACGGTACGAAGCAGAAGTAGCGGAGATGTTGCAGTTACAACATAGTGATGTACGAATCTATGTACAATATATTTACACGTTTATCTATATACAGGGGGCCCTGAAAAGGGCCATTTGTGGTAAGTTTATGTGGCCCCGAAAAGGGCCGTTTGTCGCGAGTTACGGCGCTGGTCGCTCTCGGTAGCTGAGGCACGGCAGTGTGGTCGTCCACCGCAAAGACTTCTGCTCGTTGTTGTTCCAGTCCGTGAAGATGCAGTCAGGCGGGACCAAGGGCCGCAGGTATTTTCTCCACTCTGGCGGTATGCCCGGTGGCGGTATGCGGCGAGTATGATCCCTGCGGCGGCCTCGTCGGTATCCATTCTCCTTCCGACGTCTGCGTTGCTGCTGATGCTGTAGGCGGCATGGCTGTTAGAACGGTGCCTCGGCTGGGAGGAGTGTCCAGCAAGGGTGACAACAACTCTGGCGCAAAAAAGTAGCTCGGTGATGTAGGCCGATGTCGGCGGCTGTCTCTCTCGTTGAGTGTGACTCTTGGCGGCAACGTCAGTCGAAGGCGCCTCGGGGATATATCCAGCCTGTGCAGCTGCCAGTTCCCCGTCACTGCCCTTGGTAGTCCCGTGGGTGAAGCGGTGACCAGCCTGGATAGCCCCTCTGTGGGCCTCGGTACTCTTTGCAGCTTGCCTGCTGGGATACACTCTCTCTTGTGCTGAGAATAGCCTGAGCGTCTTTCCCTGGTTACAACACAATAGTCTCTCGGAATCGCCGTGAGCGTCGCACAATGTTGCGAAAATAAAAAAATGTGGCTAAAATGAGAAAAAATTAAACTCCGAATTTTCGGTTCTCTTTGTAAATATTCTTTTAAAAAGGTTCAAATTAATCAATTTTAATAACAATTTAATAAAATTATTATATATTGTATTATGGAGATAAGTTGATATAAATGTACATGTACTGTGAAATGAAAAATAACATGCTTATAATCATTAAAATGATTCTTCTGATACTCTTTCGAAAAAGGTTTTATCATTAAAATAATTTTTTTAATCTAACATTCTATTTGTCTAGTTTTATTTTTAACAAACGTTTAATTGAAAAGTTTCTTAAATCTACCATAAATAAAATTTACAAGAAATTCACATTTTTTGTATATTAAACTATCTTTGTCATGTCATTAAAAAAATGCACCACTTCGCACCACTTTGTTCTTTTGCCAAAACAAAGATGGAATATCTATTAATTCTCACACAAAAGTAGAAGGAGCGATACCCAGCGATTACAAAGATATGAGATTTTCTAAACAGAGTTTGTTAACACGTTTACAGTCGGCCGCTCCACTGCATGTTATCCAGCGGTTGAGTGCCACAACTGTGCGTGCGTGCGTGCGTGCGTGTGTTATTAAGATGCCTTTTATTTTAGGCACTTACAATGCTCACGAGCATTATTTGTTCTTGTTTCATTTATCGTTTGATAAATAGCAAGGATGAAATAATTTTAAAAACATTGTGGATGTAGAGTGGAACGTAGTCTTAATGGTTACGTTTACAATCGTACGTTTAGGCTGCTACGTATACTACGCATACTACGTATACTACGCATACTACGTATACTACGTATACAATATATGTTCTTGTCTGACTTGTAGATTAAACAAAAATACCTATATCTATTGTATGGGTAGAGGCCTAAATGTGTAAACATCATAGCCAGTGATTTATAGGTTGGGCAAGGTCTTAAGTAATACATTGTGCGCATATCTAGCCTGCACGATCCGTCCCGCGTTTATTCGTCAGACGTTGCGCGTCGCGCGTCAATGTATTGTTTTTTTCGATGCTAAGCCGATATCTTGGAGTGGGATAGCATGGCTCCCGTATTCTGTGCTGAGCTGTAGCGCGCAGCAAAATTTGATGCGATTAAATAAAGTAGTTAGCAAATAGTCTTCCAACATTGATTATAAGCATTTTGAATCGAAATATATAAACATTCACTTTTCTTGATTTGGTTTATTATAGTTTTTTTAATAATGACATCCTTTACTTATAAACAACTTGTCGAAGCTGTTCGAGAACTTCCGCGAAATAAATATAATAATTATTTGCAGAAGTATATTTTGGAATTAATGGAAATAAAAGAATGTTCTTCAAAAGTGAAAGAAAATTTACGAAAATATGTCAGTTTATTCCTGTCCAAATTAAAGAAAAAGCAAGGTAAATGTCGTAAGAATTTTGATGAATTTGTATTAAAAATTAATACTTGGCTTGAACAAAAAATTTCTCTTCCACCTTCCCTTCTATTTTTACAACAACATAAAGAAACTCAAAATAATATTCCACGTGGTCGTACTCTCCTATGAAGAGAGTAGCGATCGCACTAAAAGAAGAAAGTGTTCAGATGTATCAAATTTTTACTCGTCTAATATATTAATTGCAGCCACATGTATGAGTTTGCGAAAGGAAGGAAATAAAAAAATGGCGAAGTTATTATTGGAAGATAAATCTAATAATTCTGTTTCAAAGGTTCCTATTATTCACCCGTATACAGAAAACGAAGCTCTTGCTCTAATTATTATTAATTGTCGATTGTCAGTTGATCAGTATCAAACATTACGTATTGGTGCTAAAGACAGAGATGCTAATATTTATCCAAATTATCATAAATTATTAGATGCAAAAGCTCTTTGTTATCCAGAGAACATAATTATAACAGAGAAATCCGCAGAAGTTCGGTTACAATCTTTATTAGATCATACTGTATCGCGACTTGCTAATGTCTGTCGACCCGTTTTATAATAGATTCAATAAATCTCTCATTACTACAAAGGACAGAATTGTTTTTGAAATGGGGATTCGACGGAAGTTCAGGACAATCACAATATCAACAAAAATTTTCTGAAAACGTTGAGTTTTCGGACAACAATCTGTTTGCGACGTGGCTTGTTCCTTTACAATTACAAACTTTATTCGATGATGGTCAATTACTTATATTATGGAGAAACAATCAACCTTCCTCCAAACGATTATGCAGCCCGATACGTTTACAATTTATAAAAGAAACCAAAAACGTAATAATAAATGAGAGAGTGTATATCCAGTCTTGCATTTCTACATTGATACTGTGGGGACAGGGCATCGCTACGGCACTGTCCCAGGAAAAAGATCGGGGGGGATCGATCGATCGATCGAGTCAGTCGAGTCAAGAGTTACGTGAAGGTTAGTCGTGTGTAACCGGAATAAACAGCTTATCAATTTACTCGATTATTAGTTACTTTGTTGTGGAACCCCCCAACGTGCTCGCGTAACCTCACCGTAGGACAAGGTTACAACAGTGGCGACGAGGATTTTACAACCCACGCAACATAACCTGAAACCACCATGGATAAATATTTCACACAGCTCATCAGCGAGATGCAGGCTGACCGCCAGCAGTTACAGGCTGACCGCCAGCAGTTGTAGATGGTTCTTATCCAGCAACAACAGCAGATGCAGGCCCAACAGCAACTCATTATACAGCTAACACAGCGAGAACAATCTGCCGCAACCGCGCCTGCTGCAACCGTAGCCAGGAACCTCGCCGAGCAAATGGTCGCATTCACCTACGACCCAGACAAGAACCTGACGTTTGAATCCTGGTACAAGCGTTATCAAACAATTTTCACAACAGAGGTAGGAAACTAGACAGCAGCTGCAAAAATTCAATTGCTGTTACAAAAATTTTCGCAAGCCGACTATCAACGGTTCGCCGACTCGGTTCTGCCTCAAGAGCCAACACAACTCACACTCGACAACGCCGTTGAAAAACTCAAACGTATGTTCGGTTATCGCAAAACTAAATTTGCAATGCGACACAAGTGCTTTAACCTAAAAAAACTAGACACCGAGGATTTCACAACATTCGCTGCTCGCATCAACAAACATGGTGAGAAGTTTGATGTCGCTCACTGCACAGCCGACGACTTCAAGGTCTTACTTTTCGTCAGTGGCTTAAAAAGCCCGCGAGATTCACTGATCCTCGAGAAGTTACTCACAAAGATCGACGCCATCAGCGTCAAACTTGAAGCGGCTGACGATGCGGCCCGCGCGGCAGTTCCAAAGCTCACACTCAGGACCTTGTCAATGAAGCCGAACGCCTCATCAACCTGAAGCAAGACAAATCGACTATCGAAGGGACAATTATAACACCCAGCTCCACAGAGGTCAGCGCCGTTCACAAACGCAACAGCTACGGTCGCAAATCACCAGGTGGCAAGAAGTCGCCATCCTTTGGTAGTCGCAGCCGTAACGACCAAAGCTCCTTCAGCAATAAAAGCGCATCACAGCCACCTTCGCCCTGCCGCAATTACTGTGGAGAAACCCACTGGAAGCGAGAATGCGAGTATCGTGACAAGAAATATACAACTTGCTCAGTAATTGGTCACAAGACCGGATTTTGTGTTTCAGCTTTCGAGGCGGTCGCTCATCGCTCAAAATTTAGTCGCAAACAGCGACGCAATTCAGATCCCGGCCAGAAGAACAACATCAATCAAATTACAGAAAAATCCAATGCCAACCAACGCAAGTTCGTCTCACCAAATATTAACGGAGCACATGTCCGCCTTCAAGTCGATTCAACATCGGACATCACTATCATTTCTAAAGACAACTGGGAGAGACTCGGCAAACCTACGCTCAAGCCCTGCATAATCCAACCTGGAAGCGCATCCGGACATTCAATTCGCCTCTGGGGATCCTTCCAGTGCACCATGAGCCTTAGCAACAAAATGGGAACCGGAACCTGCTACATGTCAGCGTGCCTCAATTTGCTCGGCATCGACTGGATCGAGCAGCTCGGATTGTGGAACGTCCCACTTGCCTCAGTCTGCAATACCATAGCCGTAACCCATCTACCGACGACATCGCGAGCAAGGTTGAATCAAAATTCCCCCAACTTTTTGCTGACGGACTTGGTCTATGCACCAAAACAAAAGTTTCACTTACCCTTAAACCGGGCACACAAAGGATCTTCCGCAAACGACGTCCGGTTCCATTCGCAGCAATGGCCGCCATCGAAGAAGAAATTAAGCGTCAACAACACCTCGGAGTTTACAAACCAATCACGTTCTCAGGGTTCGCAGCATCGTAGTAAT
Organism: Mycetomoellerius zeteki; assembly: GCF_001594055.1. Classification (NCBI taxonomy): domain Eukaryota; kingdom Metazoa; phylum Arthropoda; class Insecta; order Hymenoptera; family Formicidae; genus Mycetomoellerius; species Mycetomoellerius zeteki. The sequence goes on along the minus strand of NW_017257252.1, from coordinate 15,343 downwards.
AAAAAAGAAAAACGGCAAAATTTTCTCGAGCCGAACAAGTTTCCGCTGCCAACATCGGATCAGATCTTCACCAGTCTCGCCAACAACTGCGTCTTCTCCAAAATTGATCTCTCAGACGCCTTTCTCCAGCTCGAGCTCGATGACGACGCAAAGCTGCTCACAATCAACACACACTTGGAACTCTTCCAGGTTAACCGCATGCAGCCCGGAGTCAAGACAGCACCAGGCATCTTTCAGGAGCTCATGACCACAATGCTCGCAGGTCTCAAAGGCGCCTTTGCATTTATCGACGACATCATCATTGACGGAAGTAACAAAAATGAGCATGACAAGCTCCTCTTCCTCCTTGAACGCATTCAGAGCTACGGATTCAAGCTTCGAATTGAAAAATGCGAATTCGCCCAATCAAGTATTCTCTTCTGCGGCCATATTATTGACACTCAAGGCGTCAAGCCGGATCCTGAAAAAATTCAAGCCATCCAGACCATTCCGGCACCGCGTGACATCTACCAGCTCCGTTCGTTCCTCGGGGCGGCCAAATATTACGGAAAGTTTGTCAAGAACATCAAAGATCTTCGCGGCCCTCTTGACGACCTCCAAAAGCGCCAAATTTGAATGGCAACAAAAGCACCAGGACGTTTTTGACGGACTCAAGAAGATTCTTACATCAAATCTGATCCTCACTCATTACGATCCTGCAAAAAAATCGTGGTCGCAGCCGACGCTTCATGTTATGGCAAGGGCGGAGACATATTGCATAAATTTCCAGATGGAACCTTGCATCCAATCATGTACGTCTCATCAACCTTCACAGCGGCTGAAAAGAATTACTCCCAGATTTAGCGTGAAGCCACCGCACTTGTGTTCGCTGTCAAACGCTTCCACAAATACATCTATGGTCGCAAATTCGAGCTCCACACTGACCATAAACCTCTCCTCTCGATCTTTGGTTCCAAGCAGGGCATCCCAGCTTACACCGCAAGCCGCCTCCAACATTATGCCTTGACCTTACTCGCCTACGACTTCGACATCAAATATGTCAATACCGGAAGCTTTGGATACGCTGACGTCATTTCTCGCCTCATCGCCAAGCATCCACGAGAAAACGAAGAAACCGTCATCGCAGCAATTCAAGAGGGGAAAAAGGAGGAGCAGTGTTTCGCAATCGATACCGCAAAATTGCTTCCGATCAAATTTGCTGACATCCAGGAGGCCACGCAGCGTTGCGCGACACTCAAGGAGGCCATTGAATTCATTAACACCTCATGGCCACGGAAGCGCAACCGGATTCGTGATCCCGGAGTTGCTGCATTCTTCGACCAGCGTGAAGCATTAACCGTCAGCCAAAACTACCTCTTCCAGGGCGATCGTGTCGTCATTCCACCTCAGTTCCGTAAACAGATTCTTTACCCGTAAACAGAACTCTCGGAGCTTCTGGTCGGTATTTCCGATTGCCCTTCCCAGTCCAGTCTTGAGAATGTCGACAAAACGCTCAGCTCTGCCATTTGACTGAGGGTGATAGGGCGCTGTTAGGATGTGCTCCACGCCTGATTGTTCACAGAAGGTTTTGAATTCTTGTGCGGTGAACTGGGGCCCATTATCTGTGACAAGCGTGTCGCAGAGGCCGTGCCGAGCGAATGTCTCTTTGAGCATTTCGATGATCCTAACGGTTGTCGTTGTGGCGGACTTGAAGACTTCTGGACAATTGCTGAAAGCATCAACGATGACCAGATAATAGGCGCCGTTGACCGGGCCTGCGTAGTCGGCGTGAATGCGAGACCATGGCTTCGTTGGGATCGGCCACGGTTGTAGACAGCACTTGATGGGCGACTTAGCACTTGTTCCGCAAGTTTCGCACGTCTTGATGGTGCGTTCAATGTCGGCGGTGATTCCGGGTCAGAAAACTTTGCCACGAGCGAGGAGTTTCATGCGGATACAGCCTGGGTGACCAATGTGGAGTTCCTCACCGCGTACCGCTTCACACCGTCCTACAAGCTCGGCAATAAGTCTCCGTCTGAGTTATTTAATGGCCGTACTATGACTTGCTCCACCCTCAAGAGCAACCATCTTCTCAACGCGACACAATGGCCCATCAGTTCAACCGAGCCCACGGAGCACGCTGGAAGGAGTTCGCAATCGGTGAAAGTGTCTACTACCAACTATACAAAACCAACAAAGATTGGGATTGGACTCCAGCGACAATCATCGACCGACTAGGCACCGTCAACTACACGATCAAACTTAAAAACGAATGAGTTATTAAGAAAGTGCATGCAAATCAGCTCAAATTGCGTCACACTCCAAACGAAATCATCGACGCATTTGACCTTAACGACATCTCGGATACCGACATTGAGCCAGTAATCGTCCCTCAGCCTGAGCATGAAAATCCGCAAGCAGCAACTCAGGTGGACTCTTATGACGCCGACATTCCTTACGAGGATGTCCAAGATAAAAGCAGAATTACCGTTGTTCAACCCGCGGAACTAGGACCCCGTCGATCAACCAGAATCAATGCAGGCGTTCCACCTCAGCGCTTCGGATACGACAAGAAGATTTAACGGGGAGGACTGTGGGGACAGGGCATCGCTACGGCACTGTCCCAGGAAAAAAATCGGGGGGGGGGATCGATCGATCGATCGAGTCAGGAGTTACGTGAGGGTTAGTCGTGTATAACCGGAATAAACAGCTTATCAATTTACTCGATTATTAGTTACTTCGTTGTGGAACCCCTCGTGCTCGCGTAACCTCACCGTAGGACAAGGTTACAACAGATACTAATTGTTGTCTCTGATCCTGTGAAGTTAACAGTAAAATGCTGTTTCGTTTTAACTATGGCTGACGGAAAAGTCTGGAGCGCTCTCACAGAAAAGTCCACTTGTACATGTTACATATGTGGAGCTACTCCAAAAGATATGAATAAATTAGACATTATTTCTAATCGACCAGTAGACGAGACAACTTTGGAATTCGGTGTTTCCCCTCTTCATTCTTAGATAAGATACTTTGAATGTCTTCTCCATATCTCATATCGAATCGAGATAAAACAATGGCAAGTAAAAATTGAAAATGATAAATGTAAAATGAAAGAAAGAAAAAACATGTTCAAGCAGGTTTTAAGGATAAAATGAGTTTAATCGTTGATGTTCCAAAGTAAGGGAGCGGGACAACTAATAATGGTAATATGGCTCGTCAGTTCTTTGCCAAACTACTACTTAAAACCTCCAGCGAAATCACTGGAATAGACGATACTCTTATCAACAGATTCTCTGTAATTTTGAGAACTATATCTTCTGGTTTTGCAATAGATGAGCAGAAATTCGGTAAATATTGTTATGAGACAGCTGAATTGTATGTCAATTTGTACAACTGGTACTTCATGCCAGCTTTTGTACATAAGTTACTCCTACATGGTGCTATTATTGTATCTGCATCAATTTTACCGATTGGGATGCTTTCTGAAGAAGCTCAAGAAACCAGAAACAAAGATTGTAGAGATATGAGGGAGTTCCGTACAAAAAAATGCTCTAAAATTGCAACGATTGAAGATTTATTCAAAAGACTTCTACTTTCCTCAGATCCTGTCATTTCGTCTTATAAAAGAAGTGTTAATAAAAAAACTGATTCTTTTCCTCAAGAAGTTCTTGAATTACTTGCAGATGTAATAATTGAAGATAAGTAAGATAATATATTATAAAAAATAAAAAAATTATAATATAAAGAAAACAAAAAAAATTAAAAAATTAAAAAAAGTATATTTTTTATTCAGATCTGCATAAAGAAAAGTATTCATTTCAATTGCAAATTAATTTTATTCAATGTTAATTTTTGATTTATTTGAAACTGATTTATTCTTTGTCGCTGCACTAAACTGCATTAAAACTTTCTATCTCGCTTTTGTCAATTTTCAAGTATATATCTACTTTATTTTACAACGATTATATATTAAGAACAATCATACAAAGAACAACCATATGTCATTTGAGCGACAGTTCTTTCTCATGATTGCCGCCTACATTATTATTATTATTATTATTTAAGTAACAAAATAACTATTTTTAAAATATATTAGTTAACAATATGTAATATAGGATATGTAATAAGAATATGTAAATATTTCGTTAAATAGCGCACAGCTAACTTTCTCATAGCAAAATACATGTGCAGGACATAATAAAGTTACTAAAACAAGAAGTAAAAAAGTAAATAAGATACAAATATGAATTAAAATAAGTTTAAGTAACAGTATATTTGTAATATGTACTGAATAAAAAATATTGTAACAAAAATAAGATTTATGGCCACATTTTTTATTTTCGCAACACTGTGCGTCGGGCCATTGTCGCGACAGGCTTTTTATCCTTCGTCGGGGTAAGTTTCTCGCGTGAGTACATGCTTTACGCTTTCGCCCCCTGGGGGTTGTGTTACGCTACTCGCGGTATGCTCGACGCAAGCACTCGCGAGAAAACGGGGCCCGCGTAGTGCTTGCGCGAAAACTTGCTGCGCCTGGTTTTTGATTCGCGGCGCCCGTGTGTGCGGGCGGCCTATTTGCTGGCGCTACTGCCGCCACAATCCCAATCCGATTTGAGTCTCCAGAGTTCCTGCAATATTATTTTAGCTACTACGGTTACTGGGCCTAGCAATTCAAGCGGGTCGAATATCAATGCTATCCGCGCTAAAATGCTTCTTTTAGTGGGTTTCTCCAATAAAGAGAGATGACCGATACTAGAAAAGTTAAACGAGTTCGATGAGCAGTCTCATGTAAGGCCCAAAGCCCTCATTTCTGTACTCTTATCTGTTGATAAGCTGAATTCTCGACTAAGGTGATCATGTTGGTTATCCCGTAGGGACGGCTCGTTGGAGGACCATTTCCTCTATTCAAACTTTCCCTCATGCAGCAGTTGAATCAATTCATTCTTCATCCGAGATGCTTCTTCCACGGTGTCAGCACTCGAAACAAGATCGTCGACATAGAAGTCTCATAGTGCGATTTTGGACTAATGGATATTGTACAGCATGATCCTCTGTTAATTTTCTTAATGCTTTGATCGCCAGGAACGACGCAGATGAGATACCATACGTGACTGTCATTAGCTCGTAGGTCTTTATAGGTTGATCGATCTCGTTTCTCCACACAATACACTGCAACGAGGTTTGATCCGGGTTAACCAAAACTTGTCTATATATTTTGCTTACATCAGCAGTAATTGCAATCCTGAAGATACGGAATCTTACTAACGAGGAAAGCTTCACAACTGTGCCGACCCGATTTGATTCTCCGTGAAATATGTTGTTAAACATGAAAATCTAAGAGATTATTAATAATATATAAATCTAAGAGAATATCTAAGAGATAATATCACGCATTGGGGCACATGCATGAAGTAAATCACGAACAAGCAAGGAGCACGAGCTCTATCATTTTATTTATCTCATCATGCGGTAAAAAATGGAGCTAGTACAACTACCAAACTTAGGGTAGTATTCGATGGATCGTCCAAGACTGGTACTGGTTTTTCTCTGAACGATGCTTTAATGGTTGGTCCAACGCTGCAAGAGGATCTATTTATAATAAGAGAGAGATACGTATTTTTTTATATATGCACTAACTCATGTTTAAGGGGTGTAACACCCTTGTGTTACCCCATGCTTGATAGGTAAATTTACTATATAGCGTCTTTCTTCATTGCGCTTTACTGTTTTGAGGAATACCTCTTCACACACTCGTTGTTCTTCCGACCGCTGAGGGGCAGTAATATCGTGTTCGACTTCCCAAAATCTATTTAGCAAGTAACAAACTCAGATCATCCGATACAATGGCATGACAATTTATACTCGGCATTGAATTAATGGTAACATTCGGAGTGCAACCCGAGATTACCCATCCAAAATGTGTTTTTTGTAAAATTGGCTGAGTTTTAGAATATCTAATTTGACCTGCACAAAGTATGATCCAAAATATCTCCGCATCAATCAACATATCAATATTGGCCGGTATATTGAAGTTGAGATCGGCTAACTTTATATTTCTTGGTATCATTACATTGTGGATGGGCACAAATTGCTGTAGCAAATGAGTTATTTTTGGCAATACTACGCATTCTATTTTTTCTTGATGATTATTGAAACGCGACTTGATGTTTACGCTCACAACCTTATTTGCGTGAATTATTCCCTCCATGATTCCAGCCACGGATACAGTAAGTGATCTCTCCTCAAGTTTCAATCGGTTAACAAATTCCTGAATCACAAAATTCATTTGCGATCCACTATCGAGGCACGGCATGGGTGTGAATGACCGCTGTTGAAAGCAATATACTTGAAGAGAGATGACTCAAAACACACTGAGTGGAGACAGGAATTAAACTGCTAGATTCTGTGGAATCTATTTTAGAGGCGGCAATTTGTTCTAAATTACCGGTATTGGAAACATGAAGCAAAGTGTTATGCTTTTTACTGCACTTGCGACAACAACTCGACATACATAATTTAGCTTTATGAGATGATGATTTTAAGCAATTGAGGCAAAGATGTGCTTTTTTTACTATCTTCATTCTTTCTTCCATCGATAATTTAACAAATTTTTCACAATGATATAATTGATGACTTTCTTTGCATAATGTGCATGCAAGATTGCTTGTAGCAATATTTGCGACTGAAGGATTCTTAAGCTTATTACCTTGTATTTGAAGAGACTTACTAGTTTGGCTTGCACTAGACCTACTATTTATCGCTTCTAAAGCCTGATAGCGCCTTGATAAGAATTCGGTTAGTATTTTTAGATCAGGAAGGTTAGCGTCTACGATAGTCGTCTCCCATGCCTTGTTGGTAACTGTGTCCAGCTTGGAGACAATTATATGGATAAGCAAGTCATCCCACGACTCAGTCGGCCTTTTTAGCGCCTTTAGCGCCCTTATGCTTGAGTATGGTATCCAGCAATTCGCGTAAGGTTGTATGATTTTCCTTAGTAATAGCTGGTGCTTCGAAAATGCTTCTGATGTGTCTCTGAACTATCCATCTTTTATTATCGAAGCGTTCCTTTACAGCCGCCCAGGCTTCCTCGTAATTATCAGTGGTGGTCTCAATGGACTTTATTACTTCAGCTGCTTTATCCTTCAAGGATGACCGTAAATAATGGAACTTCTCTATAGTGGTTAAATTATCATTGGCATGAATTAATTTTCCAAAGGTATCGTAATATGAATACCAATCTTCGTAGGATCCTGAAAAGACCGGTAGATCTATTTTGGGAAGACGCACTCGGTTTTCTCTGGAATTAGCTGAGCGATTAGTTACGGGGGGCGGGGCTGCCTATATTACCAGTTGCTCAAATCGTTCAAGTGTAGCATCAAATCATGCCATAAGGGCATAATAAGAACTCTCAAAACTTTCGCGCTGCTGCACTTGTTGTGCTAGAATAACCTCTTTGGCGGCATCTGGTTCCGAGTTTTTGAAAGTTTCTATTATTGACTGAATCGCGTCAAACTGTGTCCATAATTCTGCTAACTTTCGTTTGCGCTCTGTAATTTCATGTTTCGATCCCTGCTCTATTCGGAATCCTTCTATAAAGGTTTTTAGGCGTGTGCTTGCGGCCTTTATGTGAGTTCTTTTGCTTTTTGCTTCCGTTAGCGTCAGTGTAGCCATTGTGAATGCAAAGGTTTAACTCTTACGCGTGATTCTATTTGGAGGTTATGGCCACTCACAACTTTGCTGACTTGAATCCTTTGCTTAAGCTTATCGTACGCGACAAATTATATTTCAATTTCTACAGGCAACCACGCAACTGGTAATGATACAATATACTTATGACTTGGATGATTCTTACCTTGTCTAGGCTTTTACTTAACCTTAACTTGAATATTCGTGTTATAGATTTGGATGCGTTTTACCTTGTACCTTAATGATAGAATTCCGTGATATCAGTAATACCTATAGCTTTCACAGAATCCGACTCGAAGGACCGTGTTGATGCACTTGTTGTGCGAGATCTTGGGATCCTTTGCGTATGTGCACTCTAATTTTCTCCTTTGACTTAGACTTGTGTTTCTACTAGCCTTGTGACCACAGTTTATTTGTTACTCTCGATTTAGGATGCGTCCTTAGAGATTTACTGGGAGGTGAGAGTCTTACTGTATAATTCCATTTATTGAATATCTCCATACAGAAAGTCAAGCGTCATGACACAACCGAACGACGGTTTTTTTCCAACAACAACTGCGCCGGACACGCTACGCTCGCGCCACACACACACCGCCCGCATCTGCGCGACGATAATCCGCGGAAGAAAAATAGGGCGATCAGCGCATAGAACATCACCCAATAAGAGAGCGCACGTAAGGCGCGAACAGTACCAGATCTGGCTAAATAATGGTCTCTATCCTTTACTTTTTTTAAATACAAAACTTTATAAATACTTTCTAAAGTATTATATAAGAATTACTTAATAATTTTTGTATACCTACTTGTAAAAGTGATGAAACCTAAAACACGAACGACCCATTGTGTATAAATAATAGAAGAATAGAAAATTATCGTGTGTGTACTAAAGAGTAATATATAGATATAATGAATATTAAATCGATAAATAAAGGCTCCTACAGTTAAATTAATCGATAATGATGATACAGTGAAAAAACCTATGTGAACCAACACAAGTTCTTCGTGTGTATATGTATATATATATATGGGAAAAGGGGTATAGGATGGATACCGCAATCGACAAACAACGTTCTTGTAATTAGAAAGTATTTAATGGCGATACGAAACGGCACCTTCCATGGTTCGTTGTCTAGTACAATCTGTCTCCTCGTTAACTTCCGCTCGCAGAGCTCGCGCCAAAAACGTACGCGGGTCGCGCCATCTGATGAAGTGGGAAAGGAATAATTTAGGGTAACGCTGGGACAAATCCCTAGCGCTCAAGAACGCGCCCTTTTCAATTGGAAGTCACTTGACATTCCTACATATATTACAATTAAATTAAAATACGAACGTTTCAATCCTGGTATTGGGTCCTCTTCAGTGTAATAAATGAAGATGACAGCATTCAATAATAATGAAAAATTGAGTTCTATAATATTCGAGTCATCAGATCTTCGCTAAACTATTGTCAATGTTTGAATTCTTCTGGAACGTCTGTTGTATTTTACGGAATAGAACAAGCATAATTTAGAACTAATTCATTAAAAATAATTAAATAAAGGTAATTAATATAAAGTCAGATTAAAGTTATCATAAATCAATTTAACTTACATGAATTCGGTTTAATGATAGTCTGTTACATAAATGTTGTTGCTTCCGCGAGGTGTTAAGACTGTGTGAGAGGTCAATTCGCAATAATACTTATGTAGGATATTCCGATAAACAAAGTTATAGTCAAACATATAAATGAAAAATCACTAAGTTTTTAAATTCAATAAATACCCCTAATTTTAATCACGAGATACTATTTGTAACATAGAAACATTCAGTCTTTCGTGACTACATCATAATATAGAGATTTAATAACTCTGTGTCATTTTGTAGATTTAATCCATTTTTTTGCTTTTTAATGAAAATAGCCTCTGAAATTATTCTTTTATTATAATTCTTTTCTAGTATCATTATATTATTCCAATCAAAATGATTGTGTTCAATTCTATACTGTGTAATAACCATTTGTGTTTTTGTGTTTCTATTGATATAGTTTCGATGTTCACTAACCCTAGTAGCACAAAGCATTGGCGCAATATTGGGAAATCAATGTACAGCCAATATTAAACATTGGTTAAGAATTGCACACCCAATATTGGTCCAATATTGTAAGGTAGACGCCTAGTCATATTTAACCAATATTGGTTCAACAATATTGGACCAATATTGGGTACACAATTTTTACCCAACGTTTTAAATTGGCTGTACATTGTTTGTCCAATATTTCGCCAATATTGTAAAGATTGAATCTCTAATATTGGTCCAATATTGATTCAATAGTATTGGCGAAATATTGGAAAAACAATGTATAGTTAATATTGGGTAAAAATTGAATCCTCAATATTGGCCTAATATTGTTGAACCAATGTTCATCTTATATTGTTGAACCAATATTGGCTAAATATGACTAGGCGTCTACTTTACAATATTGGACCAATATTGGGTGTGCAATTCTTACCCAATGTTTAATATTGGTTGTATATTGTTTTCTAATATTTCGTTAATATTGGGAAATAATGTATAGCCAATATTACACATATGTGAAAATTTAGTTACCTACGTAGGATTCGAACCTGGGACCTCTGGACTATGAGCCTTCTGCGTTATGTGCTACACCATTTCTTCGATTGATAAATGTATTACTTAATTGTACTGTTATAAACAATCTATCCTCGATGTGTGCCCAATGTAAACCCAATATTAGGTAATGATTTACACGAAATATTGGCTCTACATTAGTATTTATTATATAGTTAATATTGGCATTACATTGGGAAATCTTGGCCAATATATCCCCAATGTAATGCCAATATTGAGTAATGACTGACCTACAACATTGGTTGTACATTGGCATTCATTATATAACCAATATTGTGCAATGATGGACATGCAATATTGGCTATACATTGGCATTTAACGTTTAACCAATATTGGCATTACATTGGGAAATATTGGCCAATGTATGCCGAATGTAATGCCAATATTGAGTAATGACTGACCTACAACATTGGCTGTACATTGGCATTCATTATATAACCAATATTGTGCAATGATGGACATGCAATATTGGCTCTACATTGGCATTTAATGTTTAACCAATATTGGCATTACATTGGGAAATATTGGCCAATGTATGCCCAATGTAAAGCCAATATTGGATAATGATTGATTTGCAATATTGGCTATACATTGTCATTTATCGTATAACCAATATTGGCATTACATTGGGAAATATTGGCCAATGTATGCCCAATATAACCAATGTTTAGCCAATCTTAGCCAATGTATAGCCAATGTTCTGTGCTACTAGGGAATTCTGATCTTTAACAATCTTTTCGTTTGTCCAATGTAGGATGCATCACAATTTTGACAATTGATTTTGTACACCACATTAGATCGTGAGAAAGTTGATAATTTATCTTTTTGACATTTGATGAACGCACTCAGTTTATTAATTCCCATATAAGCCAAACGTATGAATTGATTGCCCTTAAAGAATCTTTTGAAATTATCAAATATGTGTGGTACATAAGGTATAGTGAAAAAACCTTCCCTTAGATTCACCATTAACTTTCCTGTTCATATCTATTGCTAATTTATCAGATTGTTTGAATTTAATTAGTAATCTTTTTTTAATTTTCTTAAAAATTAACTTCGACGGGTATCCGTTACTTAATAATATGTGAATAATGAATTTGAAATTTTTGCTGTGAAACATGGGATGTGATAATGATATTACCCTGTCAACTAAATTCATGATGGTTCCTATTTTGTAGCACAACGGGTGGCATGAATAAAAGTTTAAGTACTTACCCGAAAAAGTAGGTTTATGGTACCAATCATAAATTAATTTATTACCATTTTTTATTAATGTCAGATCCAAGAAATTCAATTTATCACCTCCCCTTTCAATTGTAAAATTTATTCTAGGATGAAATTTATTGAATGTGTCCAATAATGTATCAATATTCCGTTTTTGAGTATTTAGTGCAATATCATCAACATATCTATAATAAAAATTTAAAGTAAATTGCAATTTGTTGAGTGAAGCCTATTCTAAATCCTGCATGACCATATCTGCTGCTATAGGGAATAAAGGGGATCTCATAGGTACTCCAAAAGTTTGTTTGTAGAACTTATTGTTGAAAACGAAATACGTGGAACCGAGCACTAACGTAATTGCTTTAATAAATTCTTTTTTCGGGATGTTAAAGTTGTTTTTAATGTTGCACCACCTTCTTTCTACGCTCTCTATGACTAGACTCTCTATGACTTCTGAGATCTACTGGTACATTAGTAAAAAAGGATACAACATCAAGTGAAACAAGAACGGAGTCGTTCGATAAATTTAATTGTGTTAACTTCAATGCTAATTGAAAACTATTTTTTACATGTCCTATCGGTTCTTCCTTGTATGTATCTAAGATCTTATGTAGAAAAACTGCTAAATTGTGCAAAGGACTACCTATCGAGGACACAATAATACATAATGGGTTACCTGATTTGTGGATTTCAGTACATCCATATGTTTTCGGTGTTATTGCATTAAATGTGTTAAGAAAATTATAATTCCGTTCTGTCTCAAATTCCTCCTGCTTCCATGTCTTAAGTAATGTTTTTAAATCATCTAACTTTGTTAATCGGATTGCGCTTTAAGTTAGTATAAGTATCTGTGTCGCTTAATAATATTTCCATTTTTTCTATACTGTCTTTTCTATATTGATATTATCAAGTGATATTATCAAGTTTCTGATGAAAATTCAAATTTTTTTAGGTGTTACGTCCAATAGACTCTACGATTTCTTCGTCTCGCTACCGTTCGATCAATAAAGTAAGATACGAACAAAATCAATCGATAACGCGAATCCAAAGAAACTTTCCCAGCAGAAGAAAATGTTTATTTAGAATCAAGTAACCCTCGATAATCAAGCTTTCAATCTCCTTTCGAGCATCGTGGAGAAAGAAATCAACAAATAATCATTATTAAATCGCGACGTTAGCACCAAGGTGCTAAGCCGGATCAAGAACCGATTCCCGCGATAAGAGTCATAGCGCGGACGCAATACTCGAGAGAAGGTGAGATGTTGAATCATCTCACGCCGATATCGTACGTCTAATGATAATAGTTCTACGCATAGGTTTAAGAAAGTTTCATAAAATTAATAATGACACTTTCTGATATCAGAAAAATCAACAAAAATTGTGACTCATGTTTCTTATTTCCTAAGGAGCACGATTAACTAAATCCAAGGATGTTTGCTCATTACTAACGCAGTTTGATAAAACGTACATAATTTTTCCAACTTGTAGCTAAGCCCTAAGCAAATGCTGATAAAAGGGAAATAGGTAATTTACAACCCATCCCCGCCCAGAAATGAAACTCTCCAATAGGCGACCGTGAATCTAAAGCCCTTTAGGAAGGTGATGCATTATCCACCAATAAGAATAAGAGCGAATCAAAACTGAAACAGCAGGCAGAGCTAACTTGAGGGCAATTTTCCAATGACCAGTCAAAACTGTTATCATATCAAAATTTTGTGAACCTGTTTTCCCAATTTCCCAATTAGACACATCCTACCACAGAACCTCCTCCCAAAGGACTCTTATATAAACCGTGACATAGCGAGACTCGCTCTCTTATTTTTTTTTTCATTTATTTTGTCATACTTTATATTTTGTCAGTCATTTATTCGTCTTATATTTTGTCATATTTGTCAGCATACGGTTTCGTCATATATACAAGGTTTTATACGGCTTTTGTTAAATAGTTTCCGTTTTATAAAAATCTTAAAGCCTGTGCGCGTTCTTTTAATCGAATGACGAACATCATCTCATTGGGCTCCCACATCTGATGCGAACATTTTGATAGCAGAAAATTGTAAGTCTCATGGATTATTATTTATCCCCGAAATTAAACTAATTCGCTAAAGAGTAAATAATTCTCTAGTTCAAATAATGTTCTATTAAACATTCAAAATGTTATCAAAATTAACGAAATCGACGGAACAGGAAATTTTCGCGCCTCAACACCTTTTCTTCCTAAAGACGCTTTCCCAGGGCAGCCACCAAATGTTCACATTCCGGTACTACTTCCTCGATCATTACTTATATCTTGTTTCCGTAGGATTTTTCTACAACTTCTTCCCTCCTTCCTCCGTTATAATTAACGAAATTAATTAATTCTACATGTATCGCCTACACATATTTATGCACGCACGCACGCACACACGCACACTAGACTCACGCTCGCCCTATGTCCTAATTCGCTTCCGGCACAAATATTTTTTTATTTTTTATAATTAATCAGTAATCGTTCCGATCAACACTTAATAATGTCAGATGGTCGAGTTTTTCGAGATGTTCTCTTTATAAAATAGATTATTGTAACATGTATATAAATTTAATTTTTCAATATTAGCTTATAAACATTATCTCTACGTTACTTCTAAATGCATTTTCATTCAAAAATTGTAATTTATGTTTAGTAATAAAATTGAACTTTGTTAAGATGATTACTTTCCATTAATTCTAAAATCACAAGACCTCGTACTCCCACCATTTTTCAGAGATCGCACATGATCCGGTCCCAAGTTATAAGGATTAAGTTTCTTGATTCAAAATTCGGACCGATGTACGCACTGCTCGTAGGAAACAAGTGTTATAACGTCCCTTCGGGACGTTGACCTTTATTCCGGAGCGATAAGAAGTGCATCCGACTCTCAGGTATTCGCCTCTGCGCGTATACTTGTGAGATAAAGTCTATGTGTCCTTCCGTACTCTCTTCATCTCCATCCTTGTCTCTCCCATTGAATCTAATTTCCAAGGGTTTGGACGTAACATAGGAAAAGAATTCATTTACTAGTGGATCTCATTGTGAACCCAAAATTTCCTTTGCAGCATTATATTCTACATATATTGGAGTATTTTTGAGAAATTTTTCAGATTTTTAAAGGTGGACATAATTTTTCATTTATTTACTTAAAGTTAAAAAATTGATCCGTATAACAAATCAAACTAACAAAAACTCCTTATAAATCAAATATATTATAGCAATAAATAACTATAAAAATAGAAATTGGAAAGAATAAGGGCAATAGGAGGCAAGCGCAGAAGACGTCGCGCAAATAATACACCCATAAAGCGTAAAACCTCTTTATTCTACTAAACACGCTTATATGTTTCGGCTCACTTTTGAGCCTTTTTCAGAGACAACACAAACTAACATATATAAACTGTGAATAAAAGTTATTTTGTCATGGTGAGCTCCCCTACATCGAGAATATAAGTGCCAGAAATTAAACCCAAATAAGAATGAAAGAAAAATTGATTTTTTCCACTATTCATTTTTCCTCATTAAAATTAACTTTCTTATCTGAAAGTACGGGAAAAATTCTAAAAAATTCATATGTTTGAAAATTTTATGTATTTTGCAGTTTTAACAACAAAAGGGGAGAACTCCTTTAAATGACTATTTTCATATCTCTTGGATGCAAGGCATATAATACTTTTTTTTTTATCTTCAACATTATACAATATATCCATTTACATGTTTTCATGATTATTTTAAAGATTTCAAACAGTTTATTTTTAGATGGACTCCTTTCATGTGGAATGCCCCACATACTATGTTACATCCCGAAAATTCTCCTCTTCT
>NW_017257251.1:19322-41510 GCF_001594055.1 Mycetomoellerius zeteki | reverse complement strand
ATTCTGCTTAGAATTTAGGCATTAATTTCGAAATTTAGTTTTAATTTAGTTTAGTTTATTAATTTTCTACCTTTTTTCAATTCTTTATCAAGTTTCTTTTTAATCTGCGTGTACTTTGTAACGCGTCATGTAGTTGTAGCTTTTATTTTCAAGTAAATTAAAAATGATATAAAATTGTAGAGCTTGGGAGAAAAGATGATTGAAAAAAAGCGTAACGCATGATGTAAGTATGTATTGTCAAAAATACTATATTAAAGAGTCATCATCATCATACATTAAAGAGTTAAATTTAAGTTGCTTGGTTTCTAGATCACCATGAGTGCATGGGGAGTATATATGTAAGTATATAAAAATCTTATGCGTCCTTATTTCCGATAATTCCGATAAGGATCGAGGATAGCTGGGATCGGAGCCTGCAGGTCGATTCTGCAGCGTTGGAAGTGCAATGGTTAGAAGAGCAACAGCAACGCAGTCGGCAGTAGCAGAGGTTGCTCGGTTGCTCGGTTGCTCCAGCGCGCGGGCTGACAAGTGGCAAGAAGCAGTGCCAGTTGATCCGCAGCATTCGCTACGGTTGCATGGTCGCTATAGAGTGTAGGTCGTAGCATGTTTTACGCCTTCTCCTAAAAGAAACCTTATTATTTCAACGGTGTTCCTTTTTTCGCGCGTTCTGAAATTCATCGATAAAAAACTCGGAAGATCATCGATCGGAAAACTAATGAGTCTCGTGGAATATACCGCCGTTCGAATAAAAAGACAGATAAACAGGAATGCGTTGTATGCTGGGAACATGGGAATGTAGCGAGTGTATGTGTGTAAAGTGTTGCGCGCGGGCGTGTTTTCCAGACAAGTTCCTCCGTTCTTTCATCGTTTTCTAAGAAACGCATTCAGAATACTGGAGAGAACACGATGGTGTTCCCGACGATACGAGCCATTGCAGTATTCTTGTTGTTCATCCTCGATCTTGATGCTGCGCTAGCTAATACTGTTACATCGGCTAAGGTATTCGAGAGATTTTTACTTGATTACTTTCACGTTTGAAAAATTTGAGAAATTTTCAAGAGATTTTATTTTAAATATTACACCGGTCTTTGGCCACCATTGCGTTCGACAATTGAAATAATTGTTGATAATGCTGCAAGCTGCAACGAGACGCGCAAGCCTGAAACATGCATTCTCTCTCTTTCTCTCTCTCCATTTCTATCTCTATTTCTATATCTCTCTTTCTCTCACAGAGTATAATAATGCCTTACAATGTATAACAATGGTGCTGATTTGTCGATTTTCGCTTACCAAACAGCATTACCAATATATCTATATACTATAATTGCTACTTGCTGCTTGCAACTTTTGTTAATAATTTGTTTTTTGTACAATTTACAGACACACAGCAGAGTGTAAATTTTTGCATTTTATTCTTTTCTGATTTTTTCATTAATGCCTACTAATATCTATAATAAACTAGTAAAATAATAGAATATCTTATTATAGAATAAACTAAAGAGAGAGAGAGAGAAAGAGAAATTTTTCGCAAAATATTTTTTAAATTTCAAGTTTTAAAATAAAATTTTAAATGTAAAGTGTGTTATAAGTTAAGAAAGATTGTAAGAAATAAAATACTAAAATAATAATATAATAAAATATGTTATATATATAATATTTGAAAGATGAAACTTGAGATAGAGAAACTTTCACTGTTCTTAACAATTATATCAATTTAGCAATTATACCAATTCCGCTGTCGAATGGCGCGAATTTCGCGCTGCAACATGAAACGAGGAAGAAAACCTATAAGATTCACGCTTTCAATTTATGTTTTAGGCCTTAGGCCAATATTACATACGTCCGTTTTTTGTCGTATGACGAATTTTTCAAACGTGTTAATTGGCTGCAAGACAGAGAGGATCTCGGACCTCTTTGTCCTACAGCCAATCGACATGCTTGAAAAATTTGTCGTACGACAAAAATCGGACACATAATATTGGCCTTAGATGATAATTACGATCATATTTACTGCTACCATATGTATAGAGTCCGACCGAAACCACATTTTGACTTCCGGCCGAAACCGAAAACGAATATTCGATTGTCATTCAATTTCGACCGAAAACGAAACCGAAACCGAAACTTAGATACGTCTTACTAAAAAAAAAAAAGAGAAAGGACAACTAACAGATTTACATTTTTCTTGGAGTCGAATCGACATTTTTGAATTAATTGTACAGAGACCGTATGATTTTCAGAAATATCATGACAAATTTATGTACTCTATAAAAAATAAGATTTTTGACGAATTTTTCAAACGTGTTAATTGGCTGCAAGACAGAGAGGATCTCGGACCTCTTTGTCCTACAGCCAATCGACATGCTTGAAAAATTTGTCGTACGACAAAAATCGGACACATAATATTGGCCTTAGATGATAATTACGATCATATTTACTGCTACCATATGTATAGAGTCCGACCGAAACCACATTTTGACTTCCGGCCGAAACCGAAAACGAATATTCGATTGTCATTCAATTTCGACCGAAAACGAAACCGAAACCGAAACTTAGATACGTCTTACTAAAAAAAAAAAAGAGAAAGGACAACTAACAGATTTACATTTTTCTTGGAGTCGAATCGACATTTTTGAATTAATTGTACAGAGACCGTATGATTTTCAGAAATATCATGACAAATTTATGTACTCTATAAAAAATAAGATTTTATTAAAATATTTAACTATAATAATATAATAATATTGCAGCCTCAATTTTTAAAGAAATCAAATCACATTTATTATTACGATCACATCAAAGTTTGTACTCAAATTGTCTTAAGCTTAATCAACGAGTTAATAATAATTAAAATCGGACAGTTGTTTTTTGAATGTTCACCAGCACGTTGCAACTTGCACAGTTTCGGTTTCCCATCGAAATTTTCTCTTAATTTCGACCGAAATCGAAATCAAACCGAAACTCTGATTTTTTATCGAAACTGACCGAAATCGAAACCGAAATTTTGGTCGGACTCTACATATTTATAATTGTAAGAGAAATAAACAATCGAAGAAATTATATAATAAATTACAGGCTTTTCAGACATGTAAAAGATTTGTAATTGAAAAACACATTTAATTATCAATGCAGCAAATTGTCTCGAAGAAGATAATTTGGACTATATACACATGTTTCAACTGTAAATAAATTGTAAATTCACTGATGTGTTATGCCGATGTGTAAAAAGAAATAGCATTAAGCAAGTCGCAAGAAGAAAAAGAGAAAAGAATAGAAAGATAACGTTTGAGTTTATAAAAATTTTACAAACAATATATAAGACACGTCGTTATTCAAATGAGAAAGTGCCGCACAATAACTAAAAAGTTAAACATTCTTACGCAACGATGAGTCGTTTTCGAAATTGTATGAGAGAATGCGAGATTTTTTGTACACGTGTGCGAATAAGAAATTGATCGGGTTGATTCCTGATGCAGTGGTTAAAGAGAAAATCATTTTCCTCTATATCGTCGCCATTCGTTTCTTCCTTATCAAATTAATTCTGATAAAAGGCGACCAAGTAATCATACCGAGTAACTATTCCCTTCCCGTCGAGGTTTCCGCCAGTCACATTGTACGAGTAATCATACATCATTTAACGAATATATGTATTGTACAATTAGACGATTTTAACGTGCATATGTATATATATATATACTTATATACATATTGTTATACATACATACATTATAGCACGCATGTATAACAAGTGTGTGCAACAAGTTTGACAAGTACGTTAATCATACGTGTGTTAAAACCGTTATTAGCATCTATATCCAACATTTGTAATCTGTAATGGCCGACATCGAAACTGAAATAATTATGAATTTTGTTTATTATTATAGGCATATGAAATCTATAATTTAAATTTAATTTTAGAGCCTATTGACGGATATCTGATGTTAAAAAATTTGAAATTTGCCAGAAGAAATCATATAGGTTTTCTTATGGCAAATTTCAAACTATTTTATTATATATATCTCTCATGTAGGACTGCGTTTAGAAAAATCACCCAAGTGCTCCCGTATATCGTTTTATCCTTGTTGTTCACCAATGTTAAATAAGGACAAGATGATACACACGAGGGCACCCGGGTGATGTTTCCGAACGCAGCCTTAATTAGAGGGATATAAATCCGTAATTCATAAGATCTTTCAAAATTCTGTTAAAGCAAAGTCCATTTACACAGTCGCATGTAAGGAATACAATATTTAATTCCTTGTATGAACAAAAAATGTCGGTCGTGTGCGTCCAGTTATTTGACAATAAGAATATTCTCTTCTCGCGCCTATGTCTCGTTGTAGAAAAAATGGAATCATCAGTATTTTCAGAACACGTGAAATTTTCCTTTATTACAGGAGGAATGTAGGAAAAGAATAGCTGAATGCACAATGAATGGTGGTGGAAGCACACCAGTGTGCGGAAGTGATGGAGTCACGTACTCCAATCAATGTCAAGTCATTTCTAAGCAATGTCAAGGCGTATCTGTCCTCATCAAACACACTGGACCTTGTCCAGGTTTGTATCTCTGTTTCACGTCGTACGCACACAAAAGTTTGTATCCGTGAAAAATCTGGAATTTTTCTAGGGGCTGAGGAGCCGGAGTTACAGTCTACGTTTTGCTTCTCTTTCAGCTGCTTTTCTTTCTCTCTCTCTCTCTCTCTTTCTTTCTCTCAATCTCTCAAATTGCAGTAGATTCTCAGTTGCTTATTAGATATCAAAATCAAAATTAAGAATATCTACTTCTTGTTAAACATCTGCAGTCGTGACTGATCACACATGTACAATAGATGAACAAGTGATGAGACTTTGCACAACTTTTATTCAGAGACACCGGCGTGCTTCTCAGCAAGATTGACCGCTCGACATGGCGTACGGCCTGCCTGCCGAGACGATGGAACGTACGCGCCAGTTCAGTGTCACGCAGAGACCGAGTATTGTTGGTGTGTAACGCCGCAAGGCCGGCCGTTGCCCGATACAACGGTAAGATATAAAAAACCAAGATGTTTGAAAGCCGGTTCCAGATCTGCTGCTTCTACTAGGAGCGGCCAAAGGCGACGCTCACCGACTAGGAAACAACGTAGGCAGTATGTCAGCAATAGGCATCGAAATACCTGCGATCGTACCGAAAAGTCCAAATTCAATGGAAACCTCATCGAGAACTTCAAAATTGAATACAGACGGACTAATATATCCGCTGAGGGTAAATGACACGAGCAATCGTTATAAGAATGCGGTTAATCGCGGTCTTTCGATTAATATGATTAATCCGATCAATTGGGAGCCCTCAGAAGCGAGCTTGTAACTTTAAAAAATAATAATTCAAATTGTACGTAATATAATATATAATCGTATGACCAAGTGCATTTTGTTTTCCTGTTGATAGATGATAAGAATGTTGAACGGGTGTTGTCGTGGAAATTTCTTAAGCTGGACCAGAACGCGGACGGCTACTTAGATAAGACAGAGTACAAGGAGCTCAGAAGACTCGCCAAGAAGGCGGTAAGACCGAAGAAGTGCGCACGCACATTTGCTCGCACGTGCGACCTAAATCGGGATTTAAAACTATCTGGAATGGGGTGCTTGTCTTGCCAATGATTTCACTCGTAAGTTACATACATATCATACGTATCTTCTTTTAATTAAGTGTTTAGTTTGTTGAGCAATGGCTCAGCATAGAGCACATTTTTAAAATGTTCAATTCGTAACCAAGGAGCTAAGAGGGAACCCGGCCGGGGTTCCTGTATCTAATTTTCTTTTTATATTTTTGGATATAGTTGCTTTTGTATAAGTGCCTATACTTATATATATGTATACATACAATATTATTATTTAAACATTGTATATACATATGTATATCATGTAAATGTTAAATATTATTACAATATTAATATTTAAATAAATAAATAAGTATTTATTGTATAAAACGAAAATTTTTTAAAACTAAAACTTAAAATATTAACTGTCTAAATAAAAGTACACAGTGTACGTCGGGGAAAGATGAATTTTTTTAATCTTTAAATAAGAATAATTTATATATACACTTGTGATGGAGTCTACGCAACTTGAAAAGAAACATATGGAAACGTAGGAGATGTCTTTTCGAAAGATATAAAAGTAAAAAAAGATCAAGAATACAGTTAAACATATTTTTTTATTTTTGGTAGTCTTACAGTCAAACTTGAGTAAGTCTTGTTTAAAATGTTTTTTGATGTAGTAAAGTTTTCGAAAACTGAGAAAAACTTTAGCTATAATCTTTTGACTATTTCTTAAGACTAAAACTTGAAGCTAATATAATGTACATCCACATATCTCTTAGATTTTAATACTTTAATAACATATTTCAAGGAGAAAACAATCGACGCTGGACACTTGGGTCATGTCCCTTGTTAGTTTCTGTATTCATGCTGCCTTATATCGTTTATTGCTGTGCCACTTACATAGATTTTTTTTTTTATTGGAAACCAAATTCTCATTCATAGCGACTCTTTGACTTTCATAGACATAGACTAAAGGCTACGGCATACAAAAAAAAAAATATAAAGTAGTAAGCGAATCGACAAGCCAAAATAGAGACGTAAGGCAATAATGTAAGTAGCAGTAAATCCAAAATGTTAATTATTTGTTTACGCATCTTACTGCTTGAGTTTTTTTGTATGCCTTTACATAGTCTGCGTTCTGTTATTTAATTACTGCGAATATTGAAAATTTATAGTTCACGTTACGTACCTATATTATAAATTTTCAGTATTTCAGTGCAATGAAAACAGAACGCAATTATAAAGTGAAAAAAGTGAATTCTCGCTTATATATGCAGGCTTCAAGTGTTCTAATTTCGAACGAGATTCAAAATTGTGTAAAAAGCTGATATTATACTTAATTGTGCGGAACATTTTTTCAAAAATATTAGCATATATACATGTATATATTTATGTGTCCAAGATTCTGAAGCTTATTCAGTAGAGCCATTAATAAGGCCGGAATCAGACTACGCATTGAAGATTGAGATTGAAGATTGAAAAAATTGAAATTTAACCAATCGAAACAAAAGAAGCTAAAATTTCTTTGTCCTTATTGGTCAAATTTCTTCAATCTTCAATCTCAATCTTCAATGCGTAGTCTGATTCCGACCTAAGTCGATTGTTAGTGAAAAGAATTTACTTTACAAATTGTTTTCTAGTTAACATTCCTCTGACTATAAAGGGAGCTGACTTTACCTTTTAAAACTTTCACATTTAAATCTATTTTGATTTTACTAATTAGTTTTCGTGCCTTCCTCCTTATCTTCTCCGATTATATTCGAGCGGTCCAGAGTGCGATAGAGAATTAAGCATATCGAAAAATCACATTTAGGAACAATTGAGATGTTATTCTCTCTTATATTCCATTCTGTACGTTTGATTTGGAAGGTATCACGTGTATCGAGATTGATATGTATACAAAACATGTTGAAAAATATTTTATAGATAAAAATTTTGTGTGGCACTCTCTTAATTGAGACGAACAGTTGAACCGAACAAAAGAGAAAAAAAGGATAATTCTCGTTATTTCTCTGATGAGTGTAATCAGACAGAGGAGAAATGTCATTTTGGCATCTAAATCGTGACTTAAATTAACGATGATACTGCTGTCTGCAACAGGATGTCACGCCGCGTCGCCCGGTCACGCGTGTCAAGGACCATATGTATGTACTCTGTTGTGTCGACTAGTTTAATATTCGTGAATCCTGCCGGAAGTTGCCTACACAAATGCACGCGTGCGACCGGCTGCTAAGGAATTGAAGTAATTGACCTCATGCATGTACGAGCTAAATTCTCGCCCATGCGTCATGACGACAATGATTATTTGCTATTTATGACTGTCTAATATGTACCGTGTAAATCGCTGCATAAATTTCTCTGTGTTATTTTTCGATGAGCTAGTCAAATCGTAGCAAAGTCCATTTGTAGCATTTAAATGAGTAAAGCAAAAATTTCTAAAGAAAGAAATATATATCTACTTTATTCTGGAACATATTGACATGAAATATTAAATATTTCGTCAAACTAGTAATTTTTTTTAAAACAATCGCACCTGAATATTTTTATGAATAGAATAATGAGATGAATCATGAATTGATGTAAAGAAAATATATACAAAGTTGCTTGAAAAAAATATATGTAAGCAAAATGTATAATTTTTCAAATAAGCAACTGTTTTCTTTACACCAATTAATTCTTCTTATTATTATTCCATTCATAAAAGTATTGAAGTACGGTTTGTAAAAAAATAATATATACGAGATACTTAGAGGAAGGTCACCAATACCGACATACCACTTTGTGTTTTTAGACAATATTTCTTAAACAAAAGATAAAAATGCAACTTCAAAAACATAAATACAAACTAAAAAGTGTCTTCTATCAGATAGTATAAGCAGTTTTTATAATACTGTTTGCAATTTTGTAATAATTAAATTTTTCATAAGTTATGCAAAAATGAGTTCCAAAACTGACATAGTAGGTAATAATGCCAACATTCTTATTCTATAAATAAAGATATATCCTATTCTGTAAGAAAAACTAATTTATGAAACTATAAACATTTAAAATAACATAATATTATCAATAATACAGTCACTATTATTTTAATTACGCAATTTGCAAAAGAACACTGTAAGAATTTTCTTCTCGAATTCATAGAATTTGTTTTTAGCTGATATGGTATAGAAATAAGCCACAAATATATGAATTATGAGTTTGTACTTCTTTAATTAGCTAAACAGATCACGTTTTTATTAGTATTAATAAGGTGCAAAGGTTAGTTTCTAAGAAATAAAGGGATGTCGCCAGAGCCGCGTTAACAAAATTTGTGCCCAGGGGCTTGTGATCTCTAAGCGCCCCCTTCATAGGGCACTACTTCCATGATTTTCTGATCTTTTTTTAGGGGGTGGTGACGTCCTAATTTTCCATGACAGAAATGACAGAACCGATAGTGTCGGCGTTGCGAAGATCACTTTTCAAAAGTAACGTGTAATAGTACCAACTTCTTTTTTAAAACCGATTATCCCAACCCTTTATTATTGCTACCATCATGAACACAATATTGCTACGTCATTGCCACATCGTTCTTACAAAACAGTGCAGGACTACTCTGTTACTCTTAACAAGTTTCGTTATCGTTATAACGCCATTCCGCAGTTTTTTCACTACAATAAAAAAACTTTACGGAGTTATAACGATAACGAAAGTACATACGTATATTATTAACAACAGAAGCTATTTATCAACTATGATTTTTTACAAATTGCAAAAATTACAAATGCACTTGTTTAAATAACTTAATTTTTTTTCATTTTTTAAATTGTGGTGCTCCCAGGCGCCCCTGGCACTTTGGCGCCCTAGGGCTCAAGCCCCAAAAGCCCATAGGTTAACGCGCTACTGGATGTCGCTTTAGGAGACTTATGTCAATATCGGTGACCTTCCTCTAATATTTCATGTCAATATACGTGTTGGCCGGAAAAAAATATCTCGTGAACTATATATTGATTTTTTGACATCTCTATCTTGATATGCCTTTTATATGCAGAATAATTAGAGGAATCATAAGAACTAAGAAAGAACATGGGCAATAGGAGTCAAGCGCGGAAGACGTTGCGCAAATAATCGACTATATATAAAGCGTAAAACTTCTTTATTTTACTAAACGCGCTTACACGTTTCGGCTCATTTTTGAGCCTTCTTCAGAGACAACATAAACTCACATATATAAAATGTAACAAATATTAACTTGTCATGGTGAGATCCCCCATATCGAGAATATAAATGCCAGAATTAAAACTTGGTTAGTTTGATTTGTTATACGAAATAGAGGAATCATATTATGTAAAAAAAAATCATATATGTAATCGGCCATAAAAGTGGAGATAACATCTTTTTAGTACCTCCACCTAGAAAAAAAATACAACGTGACCAGAATATGTCCCTCTCAAACCGTACCACTTTCATTTGAAATATTCTTTCGTATTATCAAAAACAAGCGAAATATTCAAGATGTTCAATTTAAATGGACCATCTTGTATATGTATGGATAAGATACATATAGTCGGCTGACAATGAGTGATATGATCACTATCATCATTTACGTTTGTTTTTTCTTATCGCTGAATCTCGCAGACGATCGTGTACCGATCGGTCCTTGAGACTCAAAGGACCAAAGTGAGTTCTAGTCTTTGCATCCTTCGAAAGCATCGAAAGCACTGCACACGCTTCTTTCATCGAAAAAATCTATTTCTAATGACGCAACTCTTCAAAGTTCAACTTTATTAAAACTTCTTGTCATTTTTAATAGCGATTTTTACGAACCAAACAATTTTCTTTTTTTATCAGAAAAGTTTTTTTTTATATGAATTACAGACTAATACAAATACTATTTACATCACATCTAATTTATAATATTTATATCAATATTTAACGCGCATCTCGATCAGTTATACATATTTTTATCTCCTTTGTTATTAATTGGATATTTATTTTATATTGAAAGTAATTATATTTATTATCAAATTAATATATTATAACATTTAATAATAAACCACGACTTTCCTCAAAATGTGCCGTATAATATTTAAAAGAGTATAAAGAGTATTTTTTCTTTGACAATTTGAAAGAGAGAGAGAGAGAGAGAGAGAGAGAGAGAGTGAGGGGGGAGAAAAGAAAGGAGAAAAGCAAGTAAAGAAGAAAATCAATTAATTTTCTCGTTTCATATTAACCTTTAGAGGGTGGGAGTCTATTTAAAAAATCTTGTAGTATATCTTTCCTTGTGAGTAAGATTTATTATAATTTATTATTTCATTATAGTCTTTGCCTCAAATGTAACTCTATTTTAACGCCACTATAGTGGCTTTCCTATCCTTAAAATTTAAATATGTAGAAAGAGTAAACTTGTAACAAATTTATGTATTTTCTTAGTTTTGAAAGGTAGTCCAGCCATTGGTAGTCCTATTCAATCTCTACCGTTTAACAATGATCATTCGGATACTAAGGAGGAAAGCGATGGTAAGTTCCACAATTTGTCATTATAACACAGGTAGAGGAAAGGCCCCTATTATGAGATACTGAGTTCATTTTGGATAAATGCTGGAAGTATATGGGCAGAATTTAAAAAAGTAATAGGTCATTTTGAAGGGAATTTAATAACCTTTAAGATAATGTTATGTAAAATTTAATTCAAATTCTATTTTTTTTTTAATTAAAAAATGTTAAAAGTGAGCAAATCACAAAATCAAAAAATTGTGTTCCTAATACGAGATCCCCCAAGAAATCGATAATAAAACGCAAAGTACATCGGTATTGCAATTAAAAAATTTTATTTAATGTTTCTAAAATACGAACATAACCAGTGTGCACGCAAAATGAGCATGCGATGCATTATATCCAGAATTCGTCTTCAGGTTGGAATCAAGCATCGTAGAAACAGGCACTCGATATTCATTTCGGTTGTCCTTTTTATTATTGTACAATAACGCATACTTTAGCAATGATTTTCACTGTGATTATAGAAACATAGGTTATTTCATATTAGAAATACCTTGGGTATCTTATATTACGATTTCCACGCCTTACGTACGGTTTTACGGTTATCAAATCTAACTTCTGTAATTAAGCAATTCAACACATATCCCGTATTCGTATTTTTCTATTAGTACGATCTTACTCTATCACTACAAGAATGTATTGCCAAATATTTACTTATTAAATAACAAACAAAGTTTAAAGGCTCATCTCAATGAAATTTGAAGACTTCCGAATTCTAAAATCTTTTTTACAACGACTACAGGCATGATCTAATAATGAATTTTCCACTAAATAGTTTTCAATCCAAGAGCAATAAATTCTTGGAATTAATAGATAGTGTTTATATTAGTTTAGCAAAAACGCTGCTATATCTCATATTAGGCGTCTATCTCATAATAAGGGGCTTTTACTCTTCATGTTTTAGTTTTTTGGAAAATATATGGATATACTAAAAAAAAGAGTCTAATTAAGTTATATAGCTATATCAAATATTGAGTAAATAATTTCAACTAAATGTTGAGGTAATATAACTAAAAACATAATTTTATCTTTATAAATATTTAGTTATATTACCTCAACATTTAGTTGAAATTATTTCACTCAATATTTGGTGACATAATCAGACACTTTTTTACGAATATGTACATCTCGGCAACTAAATAAAGAGAAAATGATTTTGATTGTGGTATAAAAGATGTTTAAGTATATCGACATTTATCTGTAATGCGATTTTTTTGAAGAATTTAAACTCAATCTTTCTTTTTTTTACACATAAAAATTTATAAAAGACATCCAAATACATTAATTGTTCACGAAAGCTGATGAAGGAAATTCTACTGTGATATGAGACTCTGAAGATTCATAAGCTAGGCACTCCATTAAGAATAATAATCGCAACTATTAATAGCCCGTTATATCGTTTGATTTGCTTTGTTGGTAGAATTGTAAAGAGGAGTCGCGTATCCCTGAGGCACCCATGCAGTTTTGTTAAAAATAGCCGACAATTAGCCAAAATAAATTAAAAGTATGACATTACAAGAAAATCATGTTGTAATATCTTTAGATGTGTATAGTATCTCTATTCACTAATGTACCTATATGCTATTAAAAGTATTGAAAAGAGATGGCATATAATAGTATTTTCTTCTTCCTCAATTCGATAATAAAATTCATACTGGCATTTTCATTGCACGTTCGAACTTTACTGTCGGATCTCTTATCTTGTTAGTCGAATATTTGTTTTATAATTAGTTTCAAAAATTTTTTTGTTTACACTTTTCTCTTTGGATTATCCTACATTAATTTTCTTATTATTGTCAGACAGCGAATTTTTTACAAATTTTTATATATATAATTGATCCATTTATTAATTTATTTCTTTTTCTTTTACAGCAAATGATTGCATATCGGATAGAAGATCAGTGTTGGAAGATCAGAAGCGAGAAAATTTGTACGTTCCACAATGCATGTCAGATGGAAGGTATCATCGAGTGCAATGCTACTCGGGTTATTGTTGGTGTGTGTATCAAGATACAGGTAAGCCAATACCAGGGACATCCTCGAAGGATCGTACACCGAATTGTAATCCAGTTCCGACTCCTAGCAGACCTATGAAAGGTAATTAAAATAAAAGTATTTTTTCTTGAAAATTACTCACGTTGTGTGTATTATTATAAATTTCAAATCAAATAATAATTCTTTAACGTTTATAGGATGTCCAGAACTAAAAAAACAATTATTCCTTCGAGATCTGATGACTCTTATGCAAGAAAAAATGGAAGCTTCCAACATCGATTCTAATGAAACTACCGTTAAATGGCAGGCTTCTAAGGAGGAAAGAATAGCAACTTGGCATTTTGTAATGCTTGATAAGAACAAAAATAAGGTATTCGACGAAAGACAATCGTACTTTTCTCTCGTTAATATCTATTAAAGGAGATATTACATATATATACATATATAATAAGTGTAACATGATATATCATTATTTATATTCGGAGTTTAACATAAAAATACTAGTAAAACTTTTCAATTAATCGCATATATAATATTAAATCTATAGGACCGTATATGTGAGAACACAACCTATAGGAAATAAATACCTTTAATGGTTTAGATAATTCCGGGTGAAGAATTTATATATTATATATGTATGTAGTCCTTTAAACTGCGCGCCGAAATAATTTTTCAGTCTTGAGAAACACGAACTCTACTGAATTACCGCAGTAATATCACGAATTAAATTGACAATTTAATAATTCGATGCTCTTACGTATCTTAGAACGATCTTAATAATGCTGAATAACATTAAAATCTTTAAATTAATTTTGCGAAAAATATTACCTCAACCGAGAGTCGAGCCCGGATCTCTAGCATTCCGTACGATATACATATAATTCTAAAAGTATGTGTAAAATAAATAAGAGATTTCCTTTTTTCCCCTAGATTCTGCTTATTGGTTTTTTAATTGAAATAAACGTTTCTTGATTACTTTCTCTAAGCTTTATTCTATCGCGCGTGAATATACATATACATGTATTTACACATATAGGTTTTAGAAAAAAAAGAGTGGAAAAATTTTCGCACAATGGTAGCGAATAACAGACAACTCCGGAGATGTGGTAAAAAATTACCGAGATATTGTGACATCAACAATGATAGAAGGATCAGTATGACAGAATGGCTAAGCTGTCTCAATGCTCAGCGTCCAACAATAGGTATATATATATATATATATAACATTATATCTTTTACTTTACTTTTGTTTTGTATATATAACGATTGTAAAGTTTTAATGGGCATTTCAGCTAACGACCCGGAGAAACCATTAACTACACCGAAAAGAATAGGTCCAAATCCACTAGATCAGTTTCTCAACGATGATGACTAGCACATTATGTGATAATTTGTGTTCGCTATCCCATAAAGAGACACTCGTCTCTTTTTTCTCATTAAGCATTAACATAAGTACGACTGCAGGAATTCCTGGAATCACCGTAAGCCATCTTTTCAATGTAATAATATTTCTTTGGCATTTCATTAATTTTCAAGTTTTAAATTTTAGCAATTCTTTTCGCAAATTCTTATATTTAAAATTCTTAGAATTTTTAGAATTTCCAATTTAAAAGTAATCTTTTATGTTATTTAAGTAACGGCTTACATTCTTTTTTGGCTTTTCTGAAAATTTAAATGTTGGCATTTCACAAAATACTTACAGGCAGTTTTCTCATACTGGTAATTGTCAACACTGTACAATCAGTATGTGTGTACTCTTGTGTATCACCTAGTCCATAAAAGTAATAAGGCTCCTGAGTATTCAGCCAAGAATTCTGCATTGACGGTGGCGACACAGAATCAGACGGCGGCCTGGCGAAACCGGTAGCCCCACACACACAAGTACGAGCTCATGTACATGTGCTCTCGGCGCATCCAGCGCATGCTTATGTCTATGTGTACAAAGCCTCGTCACAATAAATGGCTGAACTTATAGGCGTGAAAAGTAACGTGTTGACGTTAAAATTTTTTCTTGCGTACCATTTTGTTATTATGTGCTTATATGTGAAACTGTGACTTGTCTCATACTTATGAAAATCGTAAAAATCGATGAAGACTCAAGTTATCCTGGAATTTTTTATACGTAAAAGCATATTTTTCACTACCTTCAACAGCTGTCAAATCGTATGTTTTCTGTCGAAAAAGCCTTCACTTTACGTGCCTTTTATGATTATTTATTGACTGTAAGAGGAGGTAAGGAGTCTTCTTCAATTTTCACAATTTTTTTAAAGCGATCTCATCATTTCGTTTCATCCAATTTCTCTTTATTTACAAATGGCACGCAAGAACAATCAACGTGTCATTTCTCGCTTATGACATCACGATTCCAATATGGCCGCTGTGACTACTCAGGAGCCTTACATAATTAAGCTATCTTATACTGAAAACAAATTCAATTTAGAAAAAGATGTACAATAAAGTAATTTTTATAGCAATTTTCTCAATATTGAACTTTTGTTATATCATGTCTTTATCCATTTCCTCTTTAATCACAAAAAAAATCATTTATTCAAGCGTTTACACATTTCTAGTTTACGAAAGTGTAGATTTGTAATTCAGAAAAATGTAATGTACTTTATTCATAGATAGATATTCTTTTATGAACATATGATACTCCACACAACCTACGCGTTGAGATATGGAGTTTTTAAAAATAAACTTAGAATATTTGCTACATGTCACAGAGATGGCAAATAGGAATCGTGGCACAAAAAGTCCAACGTTTGAAAAAATATAAACTTAATTTGTGCGTCGGTGTATTTTCATATATACATGTTGAGTACAGTGATACTCTTTCATACATCTTTATATACATCTCTCACGTATAGTTTTTACAAAGTCTGGGTGCTGTTTCTTGTACAACAATTATACAGGGTGTCTCGAATTTAAATGTCTAAACTTCGGGAACGTGTAGAGGATCGATAAACTAAGAAAAAAAATCCTGTAGAGATATGCTCGTTTTTGCTTCGTTTTGGAGAAAATCATAAAAAACGTAAACGTAGTTGTTTCGTTCCTGTACTGCCTCTGAAGTATTATCGTCGCTAAAATCGTGCACGAAAACAATAATAATTCGTTAAGATGTTAAACTATTTTAAATTCATTTTTAGATGAATTAATTTTCAGAAATTATAATTGCGTGCCGATATGGTTGTCGGACTTTCAACGCAATCAAATCTGAAATATTAATAATCCCCCCAAATTCCCAACTTAAAAACTGTAATAAACTTATTGCGAAAAATAATGCCTCGGTCGGGAGTCGAACCCGGATCTCAGGTTCAACTCCCGGCCGAGGCATTATTTTTCGCAATAAGTTTATTACAGTTTTTAAATTGGAAATTTTGGGGGGATTATTAATATTTCAGATCTTTCAACATCTTAATGACCGTTATTGGCGCTTCTTAATGTATTTAACATAAGCGATCTTTCAAGCTTATTATTAAATAATAATTCGGTTTTCAAGTGAAAACTTTTTTTGTTTGTTTATATTTCTGCCTTTCTCCTATAAATTCGTCAGTTACTCGTCAGAAGCTATTGAGTGAATTAAATTTGTCACAATATGCCGCATACATATTCTAACGTTGACTATGCTGACATAGTTTTCGTGTATGATTTCTGCGACGGTAATGCTACGAAGGCGGTGCGAGAGTATGTACGCCGATTTCAAAACAGAAGAGTGCCGGATCGGCGAGTCATTACAATGACTTTTAATAGGCTGCGAGAGACCGACTTATTTTCAATTCATCAAGATCCATTAGGAGCAAATATGTAAGTAGAAAATCGTGTCCTGCACTACTTTGATAACAATCCTGAGACCAGCGTCAGCTGCATTACAATTGCGACGGCAAAGAATTTACCGAACTTTAAGAAATGATAATCTGAAGCAGGAAGTTTATTCGTCATCAGTCAACTCAAGAGAATAATTGAGAAATCAAATTGAGGCTGCAGTGCACCAAATATCGCCAGATCAGTGTTTGGCTGCAACACGAGCTGTCCGTACTAGATACAATGCTTGCATTGCTGCAAGAGGCCAACATTTTGAACAATATCTACATTAAGCAAGTGAATAAATACAACGTGAATAAGTAATGAGAAAGTAGAAAAATGAAAACTACGTTTTGTCTCTTTTTTTGCGATTTTCTCCAAAACAAAGCAAAAACGAGCAATCTCTACAGGACTTTTTTCTTAGTTTATCGATCCTCTACAAGCTTCCGAAGTTTAGACATTTAAATTCGGGACACCCTGTATATCCTTTTTTTATCACAAACAATAAACGTGGGTCATATTCAAAATAGATGTCCATAATGTAATTTGTGGATGGTTACAGTTGCCTTTAGAGTTTAATCCATTCTTTTGGCACCTCGTGTTCTCCATGCAATTAGCAGGTTCCAAGAAAAGTACAAAGAGAAACAATGAACTTGTGAAGCTAAAAGAATAAAAGCGTACCAAAGTACACCATACGGTAGACTCTGAAAAGTAAAATAATAAAAGTATGATTGTCTTATGTTTAAGAACAAAATACAAGAAATATAAAATTTCTTTTTTCCAAAGGAAATCTTGCAAATATAATTAATACGCACACATCTTTATTTATTTAAACAAAAAGTTTAGTTAAGGATATTTAATGACATTAAAAAAAAACAAACATACCTGCCACAAATGAATATCTTCAGATTTGCCTACAGTTAAGTATGTCCAGACATCCTTGAAGTAATACACTATAGCATAACCTAATGGGCCATAACCTAACAGAATGATACCTATCATATATTTTTGCAGTGTTTTAACCCTATTCCTTTTAATCGCAGAAAGAGCGAGAAAAGATAATAACAGACTAATGCACCATATATATTCCCACCACAATGGCTGAAATAGAAGGGAAAATAAATTCGTTGGATGATTAAAAAACTCAACATATCATATACTCAATATCACTAATCTAAATTTGACATAAAGAAAAAGACAAAATATACAGAAAGTACATGATTTATCGCGTTAGATTTATAAGATTAGTCTACAAAGATGTTTTTTATTGAAATTTCATATTGTATATAATTGCTTAAAATATAGCCACAATTATAAACAACGATTATATTGAAATTTATATTTATATTAAGATATCATTTTATTATACCTGTGGTACTTGTAACTCCTCGATTTCCAAAATAAATATATCTAGATGATCTAATATGTCTGCAGATAGTTTGGCGAGCATGACGAAAAATAAAAGATAGTGAAAAAATATACAATACTTCAGTCTTGATTTGTTGGTCGCACTGGAAACAAGTGTATTTTTGTAAATTTTAACAAAACCGGTACACATTTTGATATCCTTCTATATCTCATATTTTGTATGTAATACACAGATTTAATTAATTTTTACCTCCAAGTCTTTTACCCATCCAATATTCAAGAACAGACTATAATTTGGATTTTTATTCGATAATGAGTATTGACATTGATACATACATAAAAATATATATATATGTGATATAAATTAATAGTTGGCGTAAACAAACAAAAAAAAAATATATATATAGTTGTTCAAATAGATACCAAATGTAAATTGATATTATCGTATTATTGGATGAGTGAAAATCGTGAAAAAATAATTTCTGCGTTTTCTCACCTGACTTGGTAGTGTGTCGCGATTTTTTGTCGGTGATTATAATCGCTCCCATCCGTTCCCAGAGCTTGGGAAAGCGTAACTTTCGAAGCCATAATCGGTAAGGTTCAGTCTCTTCTTTAAACGGACACGAGATTCATTCGAACAGAGTAATAAAATCCAAGGCAATTTATGCACGGTGGTTGATCAACGAGTATTTAACTATTTTTAAACTTTACGCAGCCAGATGGGAAACAAAGTGGCCTCGTCAGGCTTTGGCAGGCCTCGTGATTCCGGAACCGTCCGGGGGTCCGGAGTATCTCAAAGTACCCAGGGCGATGTAAGCCAGGGTATCGAGAGCGCGCTAGGGCGAACTAGAGCGAAAGTGTCAATTTCGTGCCCGTGGCAGTCGTGGTTCGTGATCGTTCGTGGGTTCGTACCAGTTCGTGCTCATGCACGCTCGTGCACATTCGTGCAGCCGGTGCAACTTACCAATCGAATCTTAAAGGCCCTTGCACAATGCCAGGCAACAGGCAATAGGAACAGGCAATGGCTGCGTTCAGCAGAACGTTTGTTTTGCAACTGTTGGAAGTTTCCTTCGCGCTAATTGGATCATACTTTTAGATCTAGAAGAATGGTCCTATCTCAGCAGACAATCATAAAACGGTTGCAAAACTGTTGAGTCTGCTGAACGCAGCTAATAGAAACAGGCAATAGGAACAAGGAATTCGAACATACCAGAAACCATGTATCAATGCAGAATGGACCGTGACACAGGCAATAGCACAGAATTTTCGTCACGTTGGAAATTCTGTTCCTATTGCTGTTGCCAACCAATCACAGCGTTCGGATTGCTTAGGTTATATTTTCGAATTTGTGGCGCGTGTGTGTAGCACAAGCTCTAATTGCGATCTAAAATTGCGATCTAAAAGCTGTAATATGCACGATCATGATGAATATTCGATGCGTTTCGAGAACGAAGAAGAGGAAGTGTATCTGGACGACGGACTGGATATATCCAATGAAAACTCAATTAATACATATATGAAACATGGTGATGAATTATTAATTGATATGGTTCGTTCTCGCCCTTATCTTTATAATAAAATGGTACAAAACTATAAAGATGCGGAAATGAAGGAGAATGCATGGACAGAAATTGCCACTGCTCTAAATATTACATGTAAGTAAACTTTAATTTAACTCTAAACTTCACCGTTTTACATATATTATATGATTACAATTATTTATATTTGATGTGTATATTATAGCTATAGAATGCAAGAATCGTTGGTTACGTCTTCGTCAACGATTCAGCAAGGAGAGGCAGTTGCGGGAACAAGAGACGAGGAGTGGAAGCAAAAAGCCCACGAGACAAAAATGGATGTTATTTGATAGTCTTACTTTCTTGGAAAGACGTATAACCCAAAGAAGGTTATCTTCTTTCAATTCTGCAAACAAACTTGCGAAGTCACCATACTGTTCGCGTCGAGTATTGATGGGACGGACCCACCATCGCCTGTTCCTCCAGCGCCTAGATTTTTTTGCTTTCCATGCAGAGTACAATGCTAGGCTAGCTACTTGCATTGCACAGAGAAATAACATAATGTTTTCGTCATCCATAGTTAATAATCTACAAAAAGGATGTCAACGAAAATCTTATTATACTAATAAAACCACATACAGTACAGAATTATATTTATACAGAATTATATTACAGAATTTATATATGTATACATATATCTGATTCTATTTTTTTATATCTGACTCTATTTTTTTTCTATATCTGACTCTATTTCAACCAAAATTTTAAAATATACCATTTAATTCACACCAAGAATTTGGAGCTATATTACTTTCGGGTTAAGTGAACACTACGAAGCAGCCGACAAAATTCGAATGTTCTGATTGGTTGGTTTTTATCGCTATAGCATCATTGTGCATTGGTGGCGATAATTTCTTATTCCTTATTTCTATTGCCTGTTCCTATTGCCTGTTGCCTGGCATTGTGCAAGGGCCTTAAGGGTGCGCTAGGTGCCTTCTGTTTCCTATTTTCCTCTGAGCAAGGCTACGTTCGGAAACATCACCCGAGTGCCTCCATATATCGTTTTATCCTTGTTTACTCAATTACTACGTTTACACAGCTCGATTTTACATGCACTTCGACAGTGTCGAAGTTACAACATCGATATTATGAAACTAGCCAATCATAGCTATTCCTCTGAAGAATGGAATGACTGTGATTGGCCAGTTTCCTAACATCGCTGTTGTAACTTCGGCATAAATCGAGCCGTGTAAACGAAATCAATGGGCGCGTTCAAGTTGACAAAGCGGCTAACCTGCTCGCCAAGCAAATGAACATAATTGGTTGTTACTTATAGATCCAACCAATCATATTCAATCGCTCGGTAAGCACGCCTAGCCGCTTTGCCGTCTTGAACTCGCCCAATGTTAAATAAAGATAAGATGATACGCGAGGGCACTCGAGTGATATTTCCGAACACAGCCATGATGTAATAAGAAAGATGTATTAGGTAGAGTCCTAGATTTATCAGAGAGGCGCAACCGATGTTACGCATTCTGATTCGCTGTTGCAATCACATGACTTGGCAGCCATTTATAGTACTAGTGACATATTTCTATTTCATTTTATCCTATACATTCTATCTCACTCTATCTCATTCTTGCTCTTGAACAGTATTCATGCTGACTAAATTGTTATTACTGGTATTATACAGAAAGCCCTGATTACTTGTTCGTTAACAGTAGATATATATGCTTCACAATTATCATTTTTTTCAATGTTTCTTGAATGTAAGAACATAATACTGCAATCGTATCTGCAATTATACAATATCTTATCTTCAAACATTTCTGTTTTAATTTACAAACAAGCAATCACAAATGACTTTAAAATTACTTCATTCCAAACAGTTGGAATACTCCGTAGATTAAACCATATGAAATTCTTCTACGTGTCATACAGAATTATTTATCTGAGTAATGCAAATATTTTTTTTAATTTCAGGAATAATTTTATCGAGAATCTTTACCATTGAGTAAAGTTTTACTCCGTTAACAGCAGTGCAAATTAAGAGGTTATGGTGATACGCAAAAGCGATTATAATGACAATTAATCAACTGACTTATTAATACATAAATATTCCCTCTAAAGAATTGATACGATTCATTTAAATATAATTTGATATTATTACTTTGATATTATTACTTTGTCTTATCTTGTTTGACAGTTTAAAGGCAGTTTTCATAGCATGTCAGCCATGTTTGGTACCCGCCCTAGTACCTTTGTCATACTGACTTAAGCCGGTTGCGCCTCTCTGATAAATCTAGGACTCTACGCTAATCGTGCCGTCATTACTATGCGCAATAAGGGTGCCGTCACATACAGTCCGCAATCCGTAATCCGCACCGGATGTT
>NW_017257251.1:7082-18280 GCF_001594055.1 Mycetomoellerius zeteki | reverse complement strand
TGTACAAAATACGATAGATGGCTCTAATTTGGACCAGCGTGGACTAAATGTGACCCAATCAATTTTTAAGTCCCTTTCGGTGTAAACGGTTGGTGACTAGACCTACTTGGGGTCACGATATAGGTCAGGTCGCTATCAGTCGTACAGTGTAAACGTAACCAGTATCTAGGGATTGCGTATGTATGGCAGATATTCCTCACGTAATCCGCAACTACGTGAAACCTTTGTCATACTGAATGTGAAATAGATGCATCCAGGTAGTAACCGCTTATAAAAATAATTAAATGTAATTGATAATAATATAATAATTAATATTAATTGTTTTAATAATTATTATAAATATGATTGGATCGAGGTTAGAATCGTTGATTATCAGGACTCACCATTTGGTGAGACTCACTACTTGAAGATGAATGATTTATAAGGACCTTGAATAAGTTTTCGCTGATTTTCTATGAAAAGTAATACTTTATTTAAAAAAAGTCGTAAAAAACATGTCACTGAAAGTATTGTCCATCGCTAGCCACTACTTTTTCCCATCTTTCTGGCAGCATTTGAATTCCACGTCGGAAAAACGACACGTCTTTTGAGGCTATCCAAGAGTCGACCATTTTTTGGCATCATCGTAAGAATGAAAATGCTGCTCAGCCAGCCCATGTGCCATCGATCGGAATAGGTGATAATCGGAAGGGGCAATGTCTGGTGAATACGGCGGGTGGAATAGGACTTCCCATTTAAGCGTTTCCAAGTAGGTTTTCACTGGTTGTGCAACATGTGGCCGTGCGTTGTCATGTTGCAAAATCACTTTGTCGTATCTCTGCTTGTATAGCGGCCGTTTCTCCTTCAATGCTCGGCTTAAACGCATCAATTGTAGTCGATAGCGATCTCCCGTAATGGTTTCGTTTCGTTTGAACAGCTCATAATAAATTACACCCAGCTGATCCCACCAAATGCAGAGCAGAAGCTTCAAATCATGGATATTCGGCTTTGCCGACGATATTGATGCATGGCCGGGCTTACCCCACGATATTTTACGCTTAGGGTTATCGTAGTGTATCCACTTTTCATCGCCAGTCACGATACGATGCAAAAACCCTTTCCTTTTCTGCCGTTGAAGTAGCTGTTCACATGTGAAAAGACGCCATTCGACGTCTCTCGGCTTCAACTCGTACGGCACCCAATGTCCTTGCTTTTGAATCATTCCTAATAATTTCAAACGTTTCGAAACTGTTGTGTAATCAACTCCTAATGATTATGCAAGTTCAGCTAGCGTCTGACATGAGTCTTCATGCAGTGCCTCCAATTTTTCGTCTTCAAACTTTTTCAGTGCGCCAGAGCGTTCTTTATCTTCAACATAAAAATCATTATTTTTGAAGCATCTAAACCAATCTCTGCATATTGTTTCCGACAGAGCATAGTCGCCGTAAGGGTGAAATCACACGGTGCGGAAAAAGACTGCGGAATAGAGAATGCGTCATCGAAGCAACCAATCAACGCTATTCAGCGTTATTCGAAATAGCGCTGATTGGTTGCTTCAATGACGCATTCTCTATTCCGCAGTCTTTTTCCACACCGTGTGATTTCACCCTAAGTCTCAACAAGAATTCTGTGTGCTTCAGCTGCAGATTTTTTTGAATAAAGTAGTGCAGTAAAATTCCTCGCAAATACTCTTTTGTTGGCACGAAACTCGACATGTTTAACACTTTTTTTGAATAAAGTAGTGCAGTAAAATTCCCCGCAAATACTCTTTTGTTGGCACGAAACTCAACATGTTTAACACTATGGCTGCGTTCAGCAGACTCAACAGTTTTGCAACCGTTTTATGATTGTCTGCTGAGATAGGACCATTCTTCTAGATCTAAAAATATGATCCAATTAGCGCGAAGGAAACTTCCAACAGTTGCAAAATAAACGTTCTGCTGAACGCAGCCTATGAAACAAAAAGTTGTTTACACTTCGGCGAGATGACAAACACTGCTGAATTTCAAGCTTGCTTGTCATAGTTCCTTATCGATGTGTTCCCATCTTCAACACGCACGCAGTTCTGTTAACGTCATCCGTTGGAAAACAGCGAGAACTTATTCAAAGTCCTTAATAAGATTTAATTGTTCGTCGTCATTTTCTGAATCCTCGAGTACAATTTCCATCAATTGTAATAATGTAGCTTTACGTTGAATATCCATTATTCACAAGTATAATACACAGGTTATGGGCCTCGTGATTGTACCCACAGACGGTCCGAAACAAAATCATCGTTAACGAATCGGACGCTAACGAATCGGACCGATCATTAATATTGTGAGAACCATGAGCACTATGGGCTGTTGTTAAAATAATATCCGGGATATAGTATCTATAATATATAAAAAGAATAAAAATTATTATACGTGTATGTAACATCGGCAGACAACATATCAATAGTAATATCGAGCGAACTGTTCCAAACCATGATTAGTACTAAGTGCAATCAAACTCAATTTATTATTTTAACAACTTGAAGATGACCTCATGATAGGTCGAAACGTTTTGTGTATAATTATGAACATTGTTACTAACTGAATTTTCGATGTTTAATTTTTGTATTAGGTTATTATGTTTTGAATTTTTTTATTATGTTATTATATTTTGAATTTTTATTATTTGATCCGTTTTATCATTATAACTACTTCATCAAGCGCAAACATAAACATACGTTGTAATATATTAATTTGAACTTTGTAACAAATATATCATATTAACTCGTAGCTCATGATTGTTATAATATAATCATTTAAATTTCGCAAAAAAGAATCGACGACTTGATTAATCGGGTTGGAATTAATCGATTCTGAAGAATCGATTAAAAATCGAAAATTCGTAAATAGGCAGGGTTGGTTTAATAAAAAATAAAAAAAGGGTTTTAAACAGTTTATAGTACAGTTGTCACCGACGAGATACTATTAAAGACCGATATTCTTACGGGAGTTCGTGTCCCTGTTAATATTTAAGTGATTAAGAGTAAGAAACTGATAATATAGTAAGAGAAAAATAAAAGGCATGTACCACGAGCACTTGATGTCGTACAGCAAAATTTCTTTTAAAATCAATACATAAAATTACATTAAATTAATAAATAAAATAGACGTTTCAGCCTTCTATTGGGCCATCATTAGTATATAAATATAAATTATAAATTACGCAGAAATGTATAGTATACAAATAAAAATTGAGTTCTTTCTTCGTTACATGTCTATGTCCTGTTAAAGAATCGTATTAAACTAATGAGACAAAACATAAACATAAAAAAAGACTTCAAATCTATTTCTTAAAAACATGTCGAAAATGAAAAATTAATTCCAAAACATTTATAAGAAATTATTCAGTATAAATGTAATTTGCATGCGCTTTCATCAGAGAATAAAATGAATAGAGTTAAGCATACTTTCATTAGTAAAATTATAAACCTAGAACTGAATGATGCGTATAAAATGTTAAGCCACACAAAAAATGAACTTTTTAAACATCATAGACTAATACTGCGCTCTCTACTTGATCATGTATCTCTTGCTTCCTTTAATCGACAAGAAGTCAATTTTAATATTGGTTGAAAGAAAATATCAGAATGAACAAAAAATTAAACAACTCTTGAGAATATTTACAGTAAATCAAAAGAAATTAAAAATAAAAACGATAGACTTTAAACTATTATGGTCGAAATCTACGAGTATATCACAATTTATTCCTCCTAATAGTAAAAACAATTCTAAGCATGACGTTTGTGCAGCAAAACATGAAACATTGGGTGTATTCCGATATAGATTACCAGTGCTGGCAGTACTGAAAAATCATTCCATTATTAGTGCGCAGCGCACTGCGATAGCATCTAGTAACATCAATGACGTCATAAATGATAGCCATATTGCCACTGCGACTACTGTAGCTTTCGAGGGCTGTGTTCCAAAATTGATTGCCAGTGCTGCGTGTATGTCGCCATAAGTGCATGCTATCAATAGCGTTCCAATTTTAGTGAGCATGCTTTTCATTCAAACGCAGCTTTCATTTTGGAACGATATTTTGAGTGCTCTTAACTCTTAGCGACTTCAGTGAAAAGAAACAAATAACCTAGAAGTATGGAGAGAACCGTACAGAAAAAATTTTTATTTGAAACCATTATAAAATTTTGGTTGCTCTCGAAGCCACGTATGCATCGCTTCTTTAACTTCCATTGCCATCAGTGCTGCACCGCCAGCCACATAGAGCTTCCTTTAGGGCCATTGTCACCAAGCTTCGATTAACTTATGGCGAATTCGGTTGGATGCACTAGTGCGCACTGGTGCGCACTGAGTGCACACTGAGTGCGCCCTCTTTCAGTATTTTGTGTTCGGTTGGCTTGCACTCCACTGGTTCAGAATGTTTAGCATGTTCGGTTGATGGTGCACTGAAAACGTGCGCTGGTAAGAACGTGTTCGATTGGATTGCACTACCCCAGTTCAGTGATACTTCTATGTTCGGTTGAGGCGCACTGTATTGTATAAAACGCACTGAAATGCACTGAGATTTTTGTCAGTGCGGTTCAGTGCAAAGTTGACGTAACCTATAAAGTATGGCAGGAAAAATATTATTATTGGACGAACTTATAGATAGTTCAAGCAGTTCCAGTGATGAAGAAATAACGGCAATAGTAATGAAATGTACTGAAACTGATAGAATTCCAAAAATAAAGAATATGATGGAAATTATTAATGAATATTCGGATAGAGAGGTATTATATCATATAATTATAATGTAATTTTAACACATATTTCGGTTCGGGGCAGAGCGACAATTTTTTCTGCCAAATTCTTTTATTGCAAAAACGCGTCGATTAAGCCTAATTTTATTAAAATCGTAGGTGCTATATTCTATATAATAATCAATTATAACTGTTATATGAAATTTCGACTTATATTTTATATATTTATTATATCATATAATTTAAAATATTTTTTAGTTTCAGCGTCATTTTCGTTTAAAACGGAGCACGTTTGACCAATTAAATACTATGTACTCAAATTCAGAAATTTTTAATTCATTAAAAGAACATGGTGGGTGGGAAGTTATAAGTAGTGATAGACAGCTGTTATCATTCTTATGGTATGTATCCTTATAAATTTATATAATTAATATAGATAAATACTTAATAATATTACATTTTTAGGTATGCAGGAAACAAATGTGTGATACGAGACGTTGCATCTAGATTTAATGTAGCAGAATCTACTTTTCATTCTATCGTATCAAACGTTATTAAATATTTAAATAATATTGCTCCAAATATAATAAAAATGCCAGATACAGAAGAAAGAAAAAGATTAGTTGCTCATGAATTTGAAAATGTGTGTAATTTTTTATTTATATTTAAATAAACGCATAACAGTTATTAGAAAAATAATTATCAGTAGATATAGTAAATATTTAAAAATATGTCAAAAATCCTTTTTTTGTTTTGTAAATACTTATTAAATGTTGAAAATGTGTGCAATATATTTTTTTACATTATGTATTTTTCAAAATAGCTTCATATGTTTAAACATAAAATATTTTTATTTTAGATATGTGGATTTCCAGGAGTTCTCGGCTGTATTGATGGAACATATATTAAAATCAGAACGCCCGCTAAAAAAATCAAGAGCACTTATGTTAATAGACATGATTATCCATCCCTAACACTGCAAGCAGTTTGTGATGCTCATAAATTATTTTTAGACGTTTTTACTGGTCCTCCGAGTAAAATACATGATGCAAGAATATTCCAGTTGTCATTTTTCAGTGATGAGATACAAAATATATCAAACGATTATCACATATTAGGTGATGCGGCATATCCTTTACAAAAATATTTACTAACTCCTTATAGAGATTACGGTAATCTCACAGCGGCTCAACAAAATTATAATCATAAATTGTCTACTACAAGAGTTAAAATAGAAAATACTTTTGCATTATTAAAACAAAGATTTAGACAACTGATGACACTAGAATTTATTACCGTTAAACGTTCCTCTAATTTTATTATTTCCTGTTGTGTTTTACATAATTCATGTATCATGAATGATGATTATTTAAATGAAGATATCGA
This sequence comes from Mycetomoellerius zeteki, assembly GCF_001594055.1. Lineage (NCBI taxonomy): Eukaryota > Metazoa > Arthropoda > Insecta > Hymenoptera > Formicidae > Mycetomoellerius > Mycetomoellerius zeteki. The sequence goes on along the minus strand of NW_017257251.1, from coordinate 12,183 downwards.
TGATGTAGAATATAATGATGTAGAAAGGCACATCTATAATGAACAGAATCAAAATGATAGGATACAAGGTGAAATAAAAAGAGATATTGTTTGTAATATATTGCCTTTTAATTAGAAATTATGTAACAAAAAATGAACATGTTTGTATACATAAATAAACCTTTCTTTAAAATAAAATTGTGTTTTTATTTATTAGTACACAATTTAAAATCTCTTTTAACAAACATTTTAAAGAATATAAGAATATGTTTCTTTCAGATTATTAATACAGTTTAGAATAAAGTAAATCAATTTTTTTTTTAATTAGCGTAAAATAGTTTTCGTATACTATAAATAATAAATAATAATTTTTTATAGTATATGATATATAAAGAAATGCAAAAATATTCCAATTGTCATTTTTAAATATATATGAGGCACAAGCTATATCAGAAGATTACTTATTACTCCGGATCTACAATAGGGTTTTAGGTCTTCAGCCATAAGAAATGGGCAAATCACAGTCGATTATTCCCTTCGGATTCGACTGTAATTGCTCAATTTCTTACAGCGTAAGTCTTAAAACACCTATTGTAGATCCGGACTTAAGCAATGCGACATATCCTTTCTTAGAAAATAATTATCAACTCTTTATGAAAATGATAGTAATCTATATTTATAATGAAGTAACTTTTAGCATTAAAGAACGTTTAAAGAAACAATTATGTTAGTATCACATAATGTAAAAAAAAAAGATTTTGTATAACATAACATAAAAAGAAATAATCTCTTTTTAGCATACATAATACATATTAAGGACTAGTCGTCATATATTAAATAAACATTGTCTTCTCTCTCAGTACTATCTGTAATCTATAATCTATAATTAACAGTCTTTAGTATCACAGCAGAATCTCGATTATCCAATACACCGATTATTTACTTAATATAGATATTTCTATCTAAAACATGCTTTTTTAACTGGATACATCTGGTTCACATGAAATTGGATAATCGAAGTTCTATGTACATACAAAATAGTAAAATATTTGCGAGCTTATAACATTTTCCAATAACATAAAACCATTTCATATAAAGTTAAAAATTATAGATTTTCTACTCGCTATTATTGTCAGTTGTATTATCTGTTGAAAATATCTTTATAAAATCACGTAATACTTCAAGTCTTTCATTATGTCTTTTCTCTCTTTTTTCTTCTTTTTCTTTTTGAATCTGTAACAAAGTCTCACTTACAGTCATTTTTTTCTTTTTTTTTCCTGTACAATCCTTTGGTATATTTTCTTTATTCTTTTCAATAATTTTCCCAGGACCTTGCAAAATTTCAGGTTCTAAACTATCATCTATTGCTTTTATCTTGTTTAATTCTTCTTCAAATTCAACTCTTGTTCTTTTTGCACCTGACTGTTGATTGCTTTTCCCAGATTGCATCTTACGTTTTAATATGGTCTTGTAACGATTTTCACATTGTACAGCGCTTCGTTCAATGTTTAGTTGTGTTAATATATCATTTGATATTTGTATCCACATTAATTTTTTATTTTTAAATTATTTCATAGGTCCAATTAAAGGCAAATATTGCTCGTATTTGTCTAACAATAAACGAGTACTTTTGTCACACCAACCAAATAGTACTTCATTTTTATCTGTATTAGCATCCATTATTTTTTTATGACGAAAACCTGTGACAAAAGTTAAACAGAAAGTATTAAAATGTAACATACTTAAAGCTAAAATTATACAAAAATTAAACGACAGTACATATTGAAGACATATGTAAGACTTTAAACATATATAGTAATAGTAATAATATACTTATATAATATAAACTTTTATAATATAAAAATAATCTAAACTTGTATATTTCTTTTATTTTTATATATCTACTTTTAGTTTTATAATAATATCTTTGTATGCAGCATTTTTTTGAAGAATATCATAATTGTGAACATTTTGTCATATAATAATCATGTTAGTATTAATAACGAGATTAACAAGTAGTTTTTAAAATTTATAATAAATACATTCATTGCTCTTTATAACAAAAAATGTGCTTAAACATTACAGGAAATATATGGTACCGTAACTCACCACTGTTAGATGTCAAAGGAGCCATTAGATGTCAATGGCAACCCTGTTTCTTGAGTTAAATAACATTTTATTATCTTTTTACTTCCATGTGTATCAAAATGTTAATCAATCCATTTCTGTAGTTAATTTCAACATAAGCAACGTTCACATTAACGTATGAAAGTAAATAAATTAGAGTCAAATTAAAACATCTTCTTGAGTTAAATTATTTAACTGTGCATTATTAAATTATGAAAATGAGGAGAAGGATGTTGTAAGTTTACAATATTTTGATAAGCATTTTTTAAATATTACTCGCGCGAATATATTATTATGTGTAATAATAATAATATATCTTTTTAAACACATCTTTTAAACGTTCCAAAGTAGTCAATGACGGCATTTGGAATAATTCGTGCATAAAAAAATTAGAGTGGAATAGGCCTACTGGGGAAACCACTATAAAAAAAGCGCACCATGCTATCTACCTCATGATGGTGGTGTGGAAATGATAGCATTTTATCATTTTCTTTATCTTTATCATATTCTTTTCTACAAGTAGCTTTATAATAAAATTACATCTATCATAAATATTTTTAAAAATAATAATTTTTTTAAAGTTCTGAAAATTGCTGCCAACATAGAGTTCGAAGGGTGAAATCAAGCCTCATGTGTGAAGCGATTTTCTGCTTTCCCCGTTATATCTCGAAAATTATTCGAGATATAAAAAAATGTTTTATACAAAAGTTTTACAATAAAATTACCTCTATTTATTCACGTCAATGATATTTTTTTAGAATAATTATTTAACAATTTTTTTTCGAAAATTTAGAAAAAAAATTGCTAAATAATTATTCTAAAAACGCTATTGAATACAGCTAATTTTGTTGTAAAACTTTTGTATAAAACATTTTTTTATATCTCAAGTAGTTTTCAAGATATAACGGAAAAAGCTGAAAACCGCTGTACACGTAAAGGGTGATTTCACCCCTTCAAACCGCTTTTGGGCAGCAACTGATATTTTCTAAATTCATCTCTTTATGTAAACTACAAGTTCACAAAGTTTCATTAAAATCAGAATTTATCACCTCGAGAGGTTCCCTTGTAAGTTAATCGAAGCTTGATGATAATGGCCCTAAGTTAATCGAAGCGCTTGGTGACAATGGCTACGTTTACACTGTGCATTTAGGCCACGGCCTATACAATAGACGTCCTTGTTTATCCTGTATATTAAACAAAGACACCTATCGTATAAGTCGCGGACTAAGCGCACGGTGTAAACGTAGCTAATGACCCTTAATAGTCCAAATGAATGGAAATCACAATTTGCTCGAAGCATAAAGATCGTAATAGTGATGAGGAAGTTAAGGAAACGGTATATACCATTGGTGTTTCGAGAGCAGTCAAAAACCAGCTTCTTTTATAGACGGAATCAGATTTGTAGATTGTTAAACAAAATTTTATGCAAGCTAAATGATTATATTGAGAAATAATATACATATTTTGTTAACGCCTATTGTATGTGAATAAAATCAATTTACTTTCTGATTTCCTCTTGTACAGAGGTTATGCCAATTTCTGTATTTGAATTCGAAGTATGAATAAATAAATGTGACCACAAAAATCTGACTACAAAAAAATTATAAATCTACTCACTACTTCTTGCTTTCTCAGCATCTTCTACCAAAATATTTATTTTAAATTCAGTATTACTCTCAGCATCAATTAAGATTAACTGCTCCATCCTTTCCACCATCTTTGTGCTGTAGCTGCTTCACCTCTTCAGCCACAGCAATTGCAGCAGGAAATGACGACAAAATTAGTGACGTCTTTACTCTCTCGCAGCACTGCCACAGCGTGCTACGATGATTTTTGGAACGGTGTTGATAGTGCTGCCAGCGCTGCCAAACAATTTTGGAACACAGCCGAGGTGAGGTAGTTACAGTAGAAATATGGCGCCGAACATGGCATTATCAACGCCAATGATATCAGGTATATTCACATCAAGATACGTATTATGGAATTATTCGGAATTGATACCGATCAAAATTATTCAATTATTCTTCACATTTCTATCGTATTTTTTTAGAGAAAACGGGAAAATTACGATTGGAATTCATTCCGACATGTTTCATGATAAATACCCTGGTACTACTGAAAAAATAAAAATATTAGATCTTGAATATAACATTACATATATTGAATTGATTAATTCTAATAACACTCATCTTTCTCAGATGAGGTATCACTGCTTTCGTTCAATATTTCTATTGCAATCATGCAAATTTGTAACTTAACCTGTTTATTTACTGCGTGCATCGCCATGTTGATAGCACTTGAAATTTGTTCCGATATACGCTGTTACAGCTATGCTGACAGTAATGCAGTAATTGTGGAACAGTTGTCGCAGTGTACTGTGATGACATCACGTTTACTGCACTGCCAGTAAAAACGGAATACACCCATAGTAGGATCTCTTTCACCAATTTCGATTAAGCTAACTGACGGTTACATGGTTGCCAACCGAGGTTGGTGAAAGAGGTCCTAAAGATGCCTTTTCAAGCTGATGCTTCACAATGGGTGCATTTGCTGGATTCACACTGCATCCGATTTTCGTCGTACGACGCTCTGCAATCATATGACGCTCTGCAATCAATCAGAAAACAGGATTCCGATGAATTTTGCTTCGTATTATCGGAATTCTGTTTTCTGATTGGATGCAGACCGTTGTACGACGAAAATCGGATGCAGTGTGAATCTAGCAATTGGGTGCATTCAGTACTGTTCAGTACTACAACCGCTTACTGAGAGCTCAGTGAGCTCTTCCATCTGATTGGCATATTCCGTTAGAACTAAAAATATAAACCAAACAGCTACAAGAGCTCACTGAGCGCTCAGTGAGCTTTTGTATTTATTTGGTTTATATTTTTAGTTCTAACGGAATATGCTAATAAGATGCAAGCGCTCACTGAGCGCTCAGTGAACGGTTGTAGTACTAAATGCACCCATTGGCTGCATTCAGCGGACTCAACGG
>NW_017257251.1:1605-6777 GCF_001594055.1 Mycetomoellerius zeteki | reverse complement strand
TGGAACTATGAAAAATAATCAATTCATAAATAATCGACCGCCAAAGAATCATCTAATAAATCGATTAATTTGCGAAAAAAGAATCGAATCCGAATCTCGCATCACTAGCGTGAATCGAACCGCAGCTTAAATCGGAAGCATTGGCTGCGTTCAGCAGAGAAAGCAGCTTTGCAACTGTTGTAAAATTCTTCAATATGATTGGTTTATACATTTAGATCTGTCAAGAACCAAAAGCAAGAACCAATCGTATTGAAGAATTTTACAACAGTTGCAAAGCTGCTTTCTCTGCTGAACGCAGCTATTGTTTGAAAAGCGCTCATTCTCTCGCGAGCCATCGAACGATGCGGACTTCCTGCACTTTTCGTTTCGCTTCCTGTGCATCCTTGGCTTTGGCCTGTTTTCCTGGCGTTCGGTGATTTTGAGTGGGATCTCTTTCCCCTCTATTTGTGAGTACACTCATTTTTGCCTGCTTGCGGATTCGTTCTCGCATTACGCTTTCCGATCCTGCTATGCAGGCCGCCGGATCCCGGCGGCGGCTCGGTGTCGGTCAACAAGCGTCTCTCTGCATCCCTCGAGGATTTCAACTCATTTTTTACGCGCGTGCGGGAAAATTCTGACAGTGGCTCTAAGGCCACCTCGTGCTCAAAAGCAATGCCGCCCCCGGCGGCCTTCTATAAAAAAGCCCCCCTGCCGGTTAATAACTCGGTAGAAGGCAAATCTAATAGTAAGAAGAAAAAGGGGAGGAGGAGAGAGTCTTCGCGAAGCTCTTGCGACCTCTCTCCCGTTGTTCCTGCGGCTGTGCCTGCTTGTTCTCGCTCTCGATCGCGGTCTCCGTGTTGCAATGACTCGTCTCGCAATTCAGATATTTCCTCGCTTCATGAGGATGATGAAATGGACACGGACATCGGTATCGACGGGGATCATTCAATAAATTTGCGGTCCTCTATGAGAGGGAATCCACCTCCCCCCTCGGTGGGAGCCATGTTGCCCGAGGATCGGCCGTTAGTGAGGGCGGTGACGGGCCGTAGCGGGGTACCCTTGTCCGGCAAGCGTGCTCACGATGACGAGCCGAGTGCCGGGGAGTCCCCGCCGAAGGTTGCAACCACGACCTCGTATACTCTCAATCAAGAAACAAATACAACTAACTTAACCTATGACGAGGGGGACAACTCCCCCTTTATTGTCTTTGTGAGGCGCATCGCGAGTAATGATGGTGGTGATGCTCGTCTGGATCCGGTCACGGTAGCGTGCGTTATGACGCGTGATAGCTAACAATAAAATCACGGAGGTTAAATCCTCGGGTCGCAATAAAGTGGCTGTCTATCTAAACGATCGGAAAGCGGCTAACAAAGCTATCTCTCACCCGCTGCTCAAAGAGCAGCTCAAAGCGGCCTTTCTGCGTCTATACCGATTTTTCGTGTCCTGCGTACCGGCGTAATTAAGAATGTCTCACTTGATATCTCGGTAGACGATATTGTTAACCATTTCATCTCTCCATACAAAATCATCTCGGCAAAACGTCTAAGTATTAGATCCCGTAAGGACGGGGAATTGATTACTTCTCCTTCGCGGACGATTATGATTAAATTTCGGGGCCAATTTTTGCCACGCTCGGTCAATTATTTGTGCGTCAATTTTCCGGTTCTACCCTACTTCCCGAGAGTACTTATGTGCTTCTCGTGCTTAAGATACGGACACGTCAGCGCGGACTGCAAGAGCAAGCCGCGCTGCGTTAGATGCGGCTCTCAGAAACATCTTAACCAGGAGGAATGCCCTCGTTTACATCTTCAGCCAATCTGCTGCAACTGCGGGGGAGGGGGAACATTTGCCCTCCTGCTCAGTTATGCCCCACATACACGCGCCATAAGCAAATATACGCCTACGCTACTATCGAAAATGTCATATTCCGAGGCACGTGCTAAATTTGAGGCCTCTACCCCCTCTGCTTCTCCCTCTCCTAACCCCTTCCATCATAAAGATTTTCCCCTTCTATCATCCAATCGTATGTCTCATCCCCCAAGATAGCCGGCTAGCTATGATGATCTTTTGCCCTCAGACCTCGTTGGTAATTCTCCTGAATTCCCTGGACCGCGGCATTATACGGGCCGCTCCTATGCGGATATGGCCGGGACGGCTCCCTCCATCAAGTATACTTATTCTCAGTCACCTCGGGATGGTGCGGCGAAGTGGTATCCTTCGGACCCGTCTATTCTGTGCAGCGACCATAATGACAATAAGAAAAGGACCACTGAACACCGCCCTTCGGATAATTACGCTAAATTGCGGGAATCCCATAAATCTTTTCTCTACGCGCCCAATGGTAGATTACGTACTATAACTACCCCAATCCTCCCTCTTCTTCTCCCTACCCCCTTGGTAATCCCCCCTCTTCCCTTCCCTCTTCCCCCGATTCCTCTTCCTCCTCTAGCATCGCCCCCCCTGCTTCTGGTTCACCTCCTTCTACCTTTTTGTTCACTCCCCCCGCCTTCTTCCTTTACCCCCCAATCACACGGTCTTTCACAAATTATTCAATGGATAGTTTCATTTCTTCTTCAAATGTTAAGCAATATTCCGGATGCATCTCTCAATTCAAGCTTCGGTATCGGACTTCATCATGGTAGAAATACAAGGGTATTCTCTTGCGCATCCCAAGAAATCCAGCCAATGAAAATTGCAGCTTGACAGCGTCATCACTAAGCGGCAAATTTGAATTGTCTAACGACATTAGCACAATAACATTAATGAATTATGCGCAATTTAATATTAAAATTATGGAAAATCTTTGCGGTGTATATATTATATATATATATATTCTGAGATGTAAATTAATTTTTGTTATTTATATAGATAATAAATATATATATAAAATTTCCTTTAATATTTTTTAATATAAATACTCAATATATATATATATTGTTGCGCCCGCTGCGCAAGTTCGCACTCACGACCGCGACGCGCACTCCCGATCCGCGGAAAGAAGCTGATTCAAGGATTTATGGAAGTAATAAAGAGGATCTTTATTGGCGTCGACGATACAGACTGTGAATAGCGCGGAATAGATGTATAAAATGTCCGCTGGAGAAACACGTCCGAACGCGTTGACCGTCCTCCAAAGATCTGCCGGTTGTCTCCCGTAAACAACCACGCGTCGTCTTGACGACGCGACACCACGGGTCGGCAAAACGCAGCATGCGACGAGGCACGGGCGTAACACTGCCCTCCTTTTGTAAAGAATTGTCGTCCCGACAATCGTCTGGCTCAAAGACTCGCGAAGGCTCTTCTCCAGGGAATCCCAAGGCTTCCGACCCATTTCTCGCTCCCTTTCTGCGCTGTTGCGACAGTTTTTTTAGAGCTTAGTCTCTTTGGAATCCGTTTCCCAAACTGAGGCTCTCCTTCTGGGCAGGACCCCTCTTCAGTCCCTCCCCAGGAGTTGGTAATCGCAGCCAGTCCACATTGTCGACAGGTGACAAGAAATGGGTTTCGGTTCCGAAGTTTGGATATTTATTTTTAAATCGGTACGCTACGTAGCCAGCCATGTATTTCAAGCCTTCATCTTCAATTATGTCCATGACGTCTAATTCATCGAGTGATATTAAAAGTTCCTCTTCCTCCGAAGAAATGACGAATGATGATAAATCGCAGACGGACTGATCTTCGTAATCGTCAAAATTTGCGAACACCTCTTCCGTATAATTTCTTTCTTCTTCTTCCTGAACGTAAGGCGATAGCATATTAGTTACGATGTCAGACGAACCGACACTGTCAAGCGGGGATACGAAAGAAGATACATTTGGTTCTATTTCTGTTGTGTTCGAAGTTGAGCAGAAAAGAATAGATGAATGTTTTCCCAAAATGTATCTTTTTAGACGAAATCTGAAATCGAGCGCTGTCGGATGATCGTAAGCTCCCCCCATAGATCTTATAAAAGAGAACAAATTCTCCAACAAGTCCTGATTTAATCGATTTGTAAGTATGTATTTTATTTGAAATTCTTCAGTGGAATATTTTTCTTTTAAATATATCAAGAGCTGTTGTAATGAACTATTGGTTATAATTATACCTTTTTGAAATTGTACTAGCTTGTTGTGTTTGCCAACTTTCATAGCCATCATTAAATCAGTTATGTCATTCAGAATTGTATTTTGTTCTTCTAAATTAATTCCATATGCATTTTTGCCTTCGTGACTGCCGTACATGTTACTAGAATTTAACACATCAAACCATTTGTTGACTAATTTGATGAAGCGTGCCGTTTCATCCCAAGATACATCACCCAAGAACCCTTTTTGACCACACCATTCTAGTGCAGCAGACGTTTTATTAGACAGTAATTGCGCGGCAGGAAGAACTTTCTGTCGTTCGGATCCCCGTACGTCCAAGTGATACTGTGATATCGAGTACGTCAATTTGACATCTTTAACATTGATTGCCAAAAGTTTCTGAATAGGACTCTTGTGAATTAACTGTCCCTCTCTACTGAATCCTTGACCGAGGAAATGATTCCTCAGCAGTTTCAATAGATGCGGTGCATCTGCAAACACGAAAATTTTTAAATCAGAATTCGAAGGATGTTCAAAATAGGTCTTTTTAGGTGCAATACCGATAACCAGTTCAACCCACAACATCATATTACTGGGACCCATGTCACTCACAATTATTGGTTGGTAATACTGCTCGAGTTTAGTATTGTTTTTAGTTTCTAGTTTAAAGTTAACATTTTGAGGAAGGAGAAAATCGGAAACATTGGAGTTCTTAAAATTCGTTACTCTTCCTCAGACGATTTTGTTTTGTTTTAGGAGAACTTCCTTTTCTCTTAGACTCTGTAAGCTGCGTGCGGGTGAGCTCACCAATTTTATGCGTTGTATGTTTTGTTAATTAACATTATGTAATTGAATAATAATATTAATATCTACACGGATAAGAGTTTGTGGTTGCTGACAAAATGATGCGTTTAATAAGAGCGCGTGTGCGTTGAATGCAGGAGCGAAGGACGAGATGTATTGATGTTGTATGATCTGACGGTAGGAAATTAATGTGATGATGTGTTCTTTACAATAATATGTTAAATTGATATTGATTGATTAAAATTCCTCTGTTTAAGAATGTCGGATAAATATTAGTTATTGATTATTATATTAATTAAAATATAAAAAGAATTTATGATTTTCAACA
>NW_017257251.1:0-276 GCF_001594055.1 Mycetomoellerius zeteki | reverse complement strand
TTATTTACAGCAGATGAGGTGACAATAAGCTATAAAAATAAAGTAATATTAAAAGGCAATAAATCGAAGAATGGATTATATAAAATTAACATGAGATCTCTATCGGAAAATAGTTCGTATTTGAGCGAATCTGGTAAAGAAGCTGAATCATGGCATAGAAAACTTGGACATATAGGAAATGAAAATCTAAAATTGTTACTGAAAATAAGTGAAGGAGTAAGTTTAATACCATTAGAATTAAAAGGATATTGAATAAGGTTTGTAAAATTTGTGTAG
>NW_017257250.1:15911-27958 GCF_001594055.1 Mycetomoellerius zeteki | reverse complement strand
ATGATGCATTACGGGGTGCATCGTTACAACTTGACCACTCTCATAACTCGCGTCACGCTGTGCACTCACTACAAACGATCGCGAACAGCGCACGTGGAGACCGATTCAATGCTCGTTGAATGAGACGTCTCATTGCCACGCAATGTGATGCCGCATCAGTCTAACCCTAATCTCACCAACTCGCACATAGCTGCGTCGATGTCGCGCGTAATCTCGTAACAATCGATAACAGCGATCGATTTACTGTACTCGCGCGATTGATGACAATCACCCACCGCAACGCTCGATAGCGCTGGGAGCAGCCTTTCGTCACCGTGGGGACGAGACGGGCGGGAATGTTTGAGACAGAGAAAAGATCGCGGCAACAAATGCCAACCAAAGTCAAAATTTGTTCGCCTGTTCTTTGTGTATGACATGGGCATCGAGATTATTCTAGAATGTTCTAGTCACATCTAGTTATTTACCAACGAGTTTTTTCATGCAACAAGGAGAGCCCATGTCATACACAAAAACATCGTTAGCTAACGGCTCGCAGATCTAACAACAGACCGCCAGACCGAGCGAGCGCGCCGTGCAAAATTCGCGCCGCCAATAGCGCTCACGCAAGTTTCCTCGCGCATGATCACAAGGCCCCTTTTCGCGACGGAGGCCCGGGCCAATCGCTCGTAATAAGCGCGGGTCACCTCGAAATTCAATCCTTCGGAGATTCTCAGTGGCACCAAATAGAAAGGTCTTTTGTCTTGCCACGCCGATAAAAGGGACGAGAGTCCTCGGCGCCGGTCTCTCTTTTTTTCGTAGTCAGTTAGTTTGGTACACTTTGAGTTTACCATCGAACTGCCGCCGCGTAGTTTGCTGTCGACCACTCTCACTCGTTATCGCGTCGCGTGAATTGTGCCGCCTGAAAAAGGTGAATTTTCTGTCCTGTGTGGCGTAACTCCAGCACCGAATCCTCTCTCTTTCGTGGCGATCTCGCGCTCTCGAACAGTTTATCTCCGTTATATTATGTGTATACTTATTTGCGCAATATATAATTTATAATATGTAACACATTATAAATCATAAATATATAGATATAAAGGACAGTGTAAACATAAACGGAGAGATAATTCATGCATTTCTGCAGGAATATATAATTTTATACGCAACAGGAAAAAATGCAATAAATTTCCACACAGTTTGTCAGTGACTCTTCTTATTTCAAGCGCGCGCGCGCGCTTTGAGCGTTACCGACTCAGCGTCGATAAGTCCAGCCATTACTATGACCCAGCGAATTAATGCTCCGCACTGTACGTGTGACTTTGAAGAATTTCTGCTATGAAAGATAAAAATAATATCTTATAAGCTTATAATTATATCTTATAATATTTTATAAGCTAGTAGTCTATAGACGCCACCCTCAGCCAAATCACCAATTGGAAAAAGTGGAAGGGCAGATTTTCGCGCGATGATATCCGAATTCAAAAGCCTATCATCGATCACTGCTCGCCAATCGTTCGGCGAGTAGACTCCCACACAGTATGTAATAACAATTATAAAATGTATATACGTACACAATTAAGTATATTCAAACATAAAATCAGCAGTTTATTTGTAGAATTTTTTTTCAATATTGCTGCAACATTATTAAAACTATGTTGCATATCTATTATACATTTTAACAATATTGCTACAACGTTGCAACAAAAATGCAATGTTGCAACGTTGTAGCAATATTGTTGCAAATATCGGTGCTGTATGGGTTATAACTTGATAAAAAAAGGTCGTATGATCATGAACCGAAATTCATTTATAAACTCTTGCATTATACTTTCAGATATCGCTCAGTTTATTTATAAACCAGTTTCCTTTTTGCTGCAAAAAATTGTTAAATGTGGCCAAAAACGTCATTTTTGCCTATTTCATTCCAATTTATTCAAAATCCAAACGTGCTGGATCAGTTCTGCCAAAAGCATCGTGTTCAGCCCGAAAACATCTTCGGAAAATTTACTGTCACACTTCGAAGAAAAAAAAGTGATTTTTTTGTCGCATTGTTTCCAGGAGGACATGTTGGCATTATATATACTTCTTAAATATTTGTAAAACATTAGATACGTTTAGAAAACGCATACAGAGTGTCCCATTTTAATCGGTCACATCAAATATCTTTTGAATAATGCGTTTTACGGAAAAATGTTTCAGATAAAAGTTTTGGGACTTTGAGAGGGACATAAGACGGTGCCATTGATTTGACCTTGGGTGGCGTCGTCAAAGTTAGGGCAAGGTCACATTGAATTTTTTAAATGGTGCCTCCCATTTTTTATTACTTACTCTAGTAGGTTACTTCGAGGACTTTTCAAAACACTAAATAAAATAAATTATCTATATGGCTCAATCAGAATAAATCAGTAATGAAAAGAATGGGCTATGAGTCAGTTATAACAAAGAATATTTAATAAAATTTCTTACATCCATGTATACATGCAAACGAACGTTTCGACCCCGATCGGGGGGATTTGTCATTTTCAATGCAAAATAAACAAAATTATAAAGTTATCGGAAGATTTAGCTAAAATATAACGTCCAGTACGGAAATCAGTTGTGTCAATGACATGTGGTCCATATTTAAAATCGACGGAGATCTCATCTCACTTTTTTTTACAATCCTCCAATCTTACAAATAAATAATAAATTAACACTACGTTATAAATTAACTTAAAATACAAATCAAATAACAATATCTACCTTAAAATGTCTCAACGATGTCAGTTAGACGCAGAGAGGAAAACGCACTTAACAACGTTATGTTACATAAAAAGTAAGCCATAATACAGGGTCTCAGATTTGTAATCGACGATGTCAAACGACTTACTGACAATAATGAAACAAGGAAATAGGAAAAATAATAGGAAGGGGACAACTGATTTCCGTACTGGACGTTATATTTTAGCTAAATCTTCCGATAACTTTATAATTTTGTTTACCATATTTTGCATTGAAAATGACCCGATCGGGGTCGAAACGTTCGTTTGCATGTATACATGGATGTAAGAAATTTTATTAAATATTCTTTGTTATAACTGGCTCATAGCCCATTCTTTTCACTACTGACTAAATAAAATGTTCTTTTATTAAGTACTTTGCAAGTTATAAGGCTTGAAAGTTACAGTACCGCCGGCATTAGCATTACGCAAGGTAACCAACGGCTAAAACTTTTTGAATGTTGTTGAGGATCACGATCTGGATAACATTTGTCAAGATCAACGCCATTGAAGGTTGTACCTCTTATTTTCATTTTTACGTAGAAATGAATTTTTAGTGCAAAAATGAAAATAAGAGGAACAATCTCCAATGACCTTGATTTTGACAAATGTTATTCAAGTTATAATCTTGAACAACATTCAAGAGGTTTTAATCGTCCAGACACCTTGGGTAATGCTAATGCCGGCGGTGATGTAACTTGCAAGCTTTATAATTCGAAAAGTATTTAATGAAAATTAACTTAATTATAGTATCTTGGAAAGCTCTCGAGGTAAGCTACAAGAATATGTAATAAAAAATGGGAGTTCCAATAAAAAAATTCAAAGTGCCCTTGCCTTTACCTTGACAACGCCACTTAAGGTCAAACCAATGGTACCACCTTATGTCCCCCTCGAAATCGCAAAATTTTTGTCTGAAAAATTCCTTAAAATACACTATTCAAGAGATATTTGATCGATTAAAATGGGTCACCTTGTATAAAACATGAAAAAATAGGTGCTACTTGGAGATAAAAGATCTTCTCTTTCTAATGCACGAGAAAAATGATATGATTATGTTTTGATACCAACCTACATTATTAATTAAATGCATTTTAGTTAAACCAAACAGAATTTCAAGTTGTTATGATAATTTTGAGATTTTACAAATAGAACGTTTGGTAACTGTATTATATTATAAAGTATTATGTTATATTTTATATTATATTATAAAGCTTTTTTTTAACTATTTTTCAGTTCGATATGATAGTAGGTGAATAATAATGTCTAGAGTCGCTCGATAGCTGGCGTTGTTATCATTAGCGCTCCTATATAGAAGATGTAGCTGCGGATGGCACAAGCGTTCGCTGTTACATAAATAACCTATAACCAGCTGTATAACAAACATTTTTTAATAAATTTTGTGTCTTGAGTAAACATAATCATTCGTTTATTACATCCTGGACTCATTCAGAAACTGAAGTATCATTACCAAAATTGTAATTAATTTTAACTTTAGCGGATTCTAGCAGTTCGATTACTATGTCAGTCGACGAAAGTCAGGCGAACATACGCTATGCATACTGTATAGCTTATGACTTTTATGTCATGCGTGTTGTATCCTGTAATACAGTAGAACGAAGGTAAATTTTATCCTTCTTTGTTATTCGGTGAACAATGAAGACGAATCATACATCATGCGCTTCATGCGTAACTCGAAACGCACCTAAAGTGATATTTTCTGTGGCTGATGAGAAAATGTCTTCTTTTCTGATCAGTCAATCTTATTTTAGAGTAATATATATAGAAGAGTAGTATATACATATATGTATAGAAGTTTTAAAGGTTATTGCAGTAGATTAATTCGAATTTCTCTATATCATATTGATTTGTAAGTATCTGATAACACATAGCTGATGGATGCATTCCGTTTCACGCATAATGCGCATGATATTTCATTTATCCTTATTTACATTCAGTGAACAATAATGATAATTCGTGCATTGTACATGAAATGGAATGCACCCGTAATTAACATGAAAACATTATTTGATCAACACGAAATTCTGCAGATATAGGTACTTAATGAGAAGAATTTATTCGATCACCATGAAATACGAATAGATTTAACAGAAAGGTGACATATTCATATAATTCGATTAAAGAGATTGGCGATTATTCGATCAACAAGAGACATTTTGGTTTATTTACGACTTACAGTGAAAATGTATTCGACCATCACAAAATTTTGGTATATTTAATAGGAATGAATTAATTGTTCTCACTTGGTAATTCTTACAAGAATTTTGATTTGTCCGTTTTCGAAGACAGACATACTGGCTTCCAAAATTAACTTAAAAAATAAAACTATAAATGAGAGTAGAGTCCGATCGAAGTTTCGGATTTAGTTTCGGTTTCGGCCGAAATTAAAAGAAAATTTCGGTGGGTAAACCGAAAGTGTATAAATTGAAACGTGCCGGAGTATTCAAAAAACAACTGTTCGATTTTAACTGTTAACTCGTTGATTAAGCTTGAGACAATTTAAGTACAAACTTTGATGTGATCTTACTAATCATTGTGATTTGATTTCTTTATAAAAGTTGAGGATACAATATTATTATATTATTATAGTTAGATATTTTAATAAAATTTTGTTTTTTAAAGAATGCATTTTGTCATGATTTCTGAAAACAACACGGTCTCTGTAGAATTGATCCAAAAATGTCAATTTCCACTCCGACTGAAAAAAATGTAAGTCCGTTAGCTTCTCATTTTTTTTTTTTTTTAGTAACACTAATCATCTAAATTTCGGTTTCAGTTTCGTTTTCGGCCGAAATTGAGTGACCACCGAATATCCTTTTCCGGTTACGGTCGGAAGTCAAAATGTGTTTTCGGTCGGACTCTATAAATGATCATAGAATATAGAAAATATCTTCCTATTTGTAGAAACTATACTGTACCTTCTTTACAGAAGTAATGGAAGATAACAGCTTTGATAAAAACAAATAATTTTACGTGGGCTCTAAGCTATATCGTAATTCTAAGAAGACAAATTTGCAAAGTTGGTAAAAATCATGTTTCAAACATGTTTTCAATTGTTTCAAATTGCTTTATCGATGTTTTTAATATTCAAACATTTTTTATAGATGACTTTTTAAATAATAAATGAAACATTACAAACGTGTTTTTAAAAAACAATGATTTGTTCGTAGATAAAAACATTACACATTTTGCCAACCCTGAGATACTGTAACATGGGCACACGTACGATGATGCGGGGGTGCGATCAGAATATTGCATGTCCACTATATCGTTTTTGTTAAAATCGTACCTAATATTAGCCGAATAATTGGTTATTCGGCACATTTCTGCGGATATATGGTATTCGTGCCGAATATATTATATACGCTGCATTTTCATTCTATAAAACTTATGCTGGAGTTGCAACAAATGATGGGTTGTTATTCGGTGTTTGTCTTTATCGGTAACATTTTTACTATTCAACCAAACACCTTTAATCATGAAAATATTAAAAATGAAGGAAAATTAAAATAAAGGATCAAAGTAGGTATAAAACATAGACGATACGTTTCATTTGTCGAAACCATAGATGTACGCCGCGGCCTTTAAACAGTTATCAAAATAATAACTTTGTTAAAAACGAATACTTATCATGTCGTGCGATCTAAGCTATCCAGGATACCATAACTGTAAACGTGTGAAACGACAGGGTTGGTAAAATTATGGTTTAAACCGTTTTAATCATGCTTGATCAATGCTTTAATGAGTTTTAAACATGTTTATAACAGGATAATGTTGCTTTTTTATAATATTGTATGAATGATGTGTGAAGCATTAAAACCGTGTTAAAAAACATGTTATTTTGTTCATTTAAAAAACATGTCATCTTTTGTCAATCCTACGGATCTGTTACACATACACCCGATGCATGGTGATGCGTTTGCGTGGTTAAGAGTGTTGCGCCTGTCGTATTATGTTTATGAAAACATAATTTTTTCGGCAGTAGTCGGTTATGTGTCAAATATACTATTTGTTATGTCTCTATTCTACAAATATATTTTATATGACTTTGTAATATTGTACTATATACAGGGTTGGCAACGTTACCTCATAAAAATAACTCGTTACCGTTACCGTTCTTCAAAACGTAACGATTCTTTACTTTTTTGTTACTTTCTTTTCTTGAGACTAATAGAATATTATAGCGTTTTCATTGGCAGAACTTGTGCACACTCAATGCACATTAAAGACGTTGTACACAAATCTAAATGTAAAAAGAGATATCTCAATTGATGAAGTGCCTAAAGTACAATATATTTTATCAAATAGTGTAATAAAATGTATTGAAGATTTTGCAGTTTAACTCGTTTCTATATTTTTATTAACCGTAAATCTTTACGTCGATTGTACGAGCGGCTTTACAGTGCACTGAATGAGCATTAGTTCTGCCAATGAAAAATGCCATTATATGCGTAATTAAATTCCTGCGGTAAATACAAAAAAGATGCCAGAATTCTATTTTTTAGTAGAGGAATAAAACTTAAAAATTCATAAATGTATATACGCTCTAGTTACGATTAAAACTATGTAAATAAAAATAGAGTAATGATAAAAGTAACTAGTAAAACCATTACTATTACCCCAAAAATGTAACTGCGTTACCATTAATTACTCAGAAGAAAATGTAACGTTGTTACCCAATCGTTACCGAAAAAAGTAACTTGTAACAGTAACAACGTTACAAAGAACGCGTTACTTGCCAACCTTGACTATATACAATATTACTACAGCTCCTCTATACGTAATTATAAGAATATTTTCTTTAGATCGATTTATTAAGTTAGATGACACTTCGGCATTTACTGGAAAATATGACAATAAACTATGTATAAATAAAAAATTCAAATTTTTGTATCACGAGATGCATCAGGTATATTTTGTGTGTTCTCTTTAAAGAAAGTAGCAATTAAAATACATAAATGTGAATTCATGATATAAAGGATAGGCAGAACAATACAATGAATTAAAAGAAAGTACATAATATAATTACTACTTCATATATATTACCAAGTAATTAATAAATTTAATTAAATTAAGAGTCTTTGTGGTAATGTTAATATCAAATGCTAATAAACAGCCGTGTTAGAAGAAGAATTTGTATTTTTCTCAATATGCCATTAACTTAACTAAAACCATAGAACTAAATAATTTAGTTTAAGAAGATATATTAATTTCAATTCAAATTTAGTTTTCACTGTTTAGTTTACTGTTTAGTTTACTATTTGCTACGTGCATACAATAACAAATGCTATTTATTTTGAAACTAAAAGAAAGAGTTGATTTTTTGACACTCATTGAAGTTAAAATAATAAAATGTTAATAATTTAAGGAATTGATAATTGTTTCTTTGATATCTGAAAATGTAACTCAATTGATGTTTTGTAATAAGGTCTTAATTCTTTACGTATCCATTTGATAGAATTTATGCGAGCGTCCAAGCTGTCATAAATGATAGTTTAAAGTTATCTTTTGTTAAATTATCAATTTCGATTAAATTTTACAACGTATACTGTAAATAGAGCAAAGAGAGGTAAAATTTGGAATAGAACTTTTTCACACAGGATATAATTCCGTTTGCCTAGTATGTCCTACATATATTGAAGAAAAGTATAAGATTATAATAGAACGTATACAATAGAATAATGGAACAACCACGTATTAAATCTTTCGCAAATTACACAAACGTCAAAATAACGCCATATAATATCTAAATCATTTCTCATTTAACTGCATTTATATATTTTTCATTATTATTTTATATGTTGTTATTTTATATTATATTTTCTTTTATATTAATTGTATCTAACAAAACACAACCATTTTCATTAAGTATGACGAAAGCATTATACTATTTTCGGTTGAACACAATTTTGATCTTTGGTGACACAATTTTGTCGTGGTGATTTCAATACAGGTATACCACCTTGAACAAAAAGTTCCCGGAATTCATTCAGAAAATTCAAAATACAAGTTTATTTATCAAAAGTGATATTGTCCCCTTCAAAGTACTCCCCATCGACTGCAACGCACTTATACCAGCGCTTGATCCAGCTCTCGAAACATTTCTGGAACTCTATTGTCGGTATAGCCATCAGAGCCGTCTTCGATTTTTCCATTACCTCCTTCCGACTTCCCCGTAGTGGTTTTTTGACTCGATCGAACAGAAAAAAATCGCAGGGAGCCATATCGGGTGAATTCAATGGCTGTTGGATGGTATTCGTTTCGTTCTTGGTAAAAAAATTTAATACAAACTCGTTGTTGCAAATTCAACTCCATTTTTAAAACTGTAAAAAATCGAAAACACGTGCAGAGGTAGATGTACTCAAGACGGCGTAACTTTTACAAATGTCAAGCTATGGCGATAAAATTTGGTGGAAATGTCAATGATAGACGTGGCAACCTAAACAAAAAAACAGAACTCAAATCAGCTGATTCAGAGCATCACCTGGTGGTAATTCCGGGAACTTTTTAATCAAGGTGATATAATCCATAACAAACCTTCTATTCTCTTTAATGCGTGAGAAAAATGATTTGATTATGGTTTGATGTCACCCTATTATAGTTAAATGCATTTTGGTTAAACCAAACAGAATCTGTGGTTGTTATGACAAATTCACGATTTTACAATTAGAACGTTTGATACTATATTATTTGACGCAGACAAAAGTTATTGATATATAAGTATATACTTTATCAGGGCAAGGTCACTGATATTGATATGTTTGCGTTTTATTAATGCGATGTTATGCAGAAAATGGATTTGCTCCTGTGCAATAAGTCAGTAGCATATGCAGCATTGATTGTGTATAGTGAGTTGATATTGTCAATTGATTTTTTAATGGAAATAACGTTCGAGTGCGGTGCTTCATATAAATTTAAAATAAATATAACATGCAATGAAAAAGCTTATAAATATAAATTTGAAGTGATCTGTAAATGCGGCATTTCTTATAAATTTTTAACAAAAAAAGGTACTTATTTCATTATTAATAATTTGTATTGCATTTATCAATAATATATGTTTTTCATACACTTTCCTTTCTATTTATTAATTTATAAAAGCATTATAATAACCCGTGTAACCTTGCGTATCCTATTTTACAATCAGTGTACAATTTCAATCAGTGTCAGAGACGTCCAGCTAATAGTGAAGAAAACAATTTATCGTTGAATGCTGATAATAATTTACGAGTACATTCTGGAAGTCATTGTCGAAGTCGAGGTGCAATAGAATTTTTTCGAATACCAGAATTTGTTAATCGAGGAAATCGTACTGAAATATTACGAAAATCAGACGAATAAAATTATCAAGGATTGAGGTAGATAGGAGGAAATTTGTAACCATTATTTGTACACGTCAGAAAAACATTTTATTTTGCAGAATCGTAAGAATATCAACATTTGTTGCAAGAGTATGGAAAACTGCCAAAATCCTTACCAGTATTCTTTAAAAAAATATGTTTTATAAATATGATTTATAATAAAATAACAAAGATACAAAATTAACTCAATATAAATGCTTTTTACAATGTTTTTTACAATCCCCCTCTCATTGCAATATTTACGGTTCAAACTGATTACAAATATGATGATCGTGAAAAAAATGCGTTATACAGAGAGACTTTTTGCACCATGTACAAGTAATTATAGCTATTTCACCACAAATATCGCATGTTGATTTCGAATGTTTTTTAAAACAAAAATCGACTGGTGTATCAAATTCTATTGGTCTATCTTCCAAATATCCATTTTTGTACCAAGCGTATTTAAACAAATTAATAAATCTTGGCGATGAAAATTGATTGTGCGTTAATGACTGTAATTTTAAAATAGCGTTTCTAGAATGAAGCTTTACATCAAGATCTAAAAGCATGACTATATCTGAAAAATGTTTGATGAAATTCTTCCATAAACGGAATCCAAAAACATTCAACGGTTGTATTTTTCCTGTTGTTCCAGCTTATATAGTTAATAGAATAGCTTGTGCAGAATCTAGTCTATTTTTTTGAATTATATCCGGACAATGACCAGTCCATGAATCTAACAATAAAACTGAATTTGGTCCAACATTTAGAAAATATGGTACTTCCCTTATCCAAGTTTCAAAATGATTAGATGTTAGTTTACCAGATTTTGACGACATAATAAAAATATTATTTGCAGTAAACATCGTTTCTTGTACCCTAGGACCTAATGTCCCACTAGGTTCTTTTAACACTATAAGAAGTGGAGATAATAATCTACCATTGGCTGAAATAACAGGTTGTATTGTATAACTGTGAGTAATCGCAGATATTGACTGTGCTACAGACTCTACTTTTTTTACACCTTTCTGTGCCAATGTACGGCCAGCATGCAATTCTAATTGAAAACCACTTTGGTCCGAATATTATACACATTTTCGATTCCATAACGATCATCTTTTTGAGATTTTGTCAGATTATGTGGGATCCAACGAGAACAAACCTTTTTCACGGCTAAATGATCATGCAATATTTTATATATGCTGGTGGAACTAATGCCTAAGGTTGTCTCAATCTCACAGTATGTCACATGACGATCTTGCATTATTAGTTTTTGCACAGCATCAATGTTTTCTGACACAACAACTGATTTTGGACGACCTTCACGACTTTCGTCGGTGAGCGAACGGCGACCACGATTAAATTCGTTATACCAGCGTTTCACAGTGGCAAAGGATGGGGCTTTATCGCCAAAAGTGGAAGTAAGTTGATCGATGCACTCCTGTCTTGATAATCCACGTCAAAAGTCGTAATAAATCATTGCACGAAAATTTTCACGAGTTAATTCCATTTTTTTCGCTGAGACACAATTTTCAAGTGACTGTAAACAATACAAATCGCGCTCAAATAACAAAACGTTCTGAAGAAGGTTATGGTCAAAAATGTCAAACTTTCTAGTGGAAACGTCAGATGGCACCTGACAACACTCAGTGTTGCCAAAGCTCAAAATATAAATAGTGCCCCTCGTATTATGAATAATTTAATATAAGAAAATAGCTAACGCATAGAAATATTTAAAAATTTATAAAATGTATAAAATAATTGTTATAATAATACAATTTACTACAAAATTTGTTAAGATAAGATTGAAATTGATTAAACAATTTTGCAAAAAATTGTGAGTGACAGTTTCATGTTCTCTGCGCCGTCGCCTCCGCGAACATTCGCAATCACGAAACGCTCATTACTCTTGTTCATCGCGCGCATCTTTGATCTGCTCGGATGGCTC
>NW_017257250.1:13014-13715 GCF_001594055.1 Mycetomoellerius zeteki | reverse complement strand
TGTTTAGACTAAACTCAGTACATATTCAGATTCATATTATTAAACCTGTGTGCTCGTTATCGATTGACTTTCAGCGTTTATTCCTGTCAACAATTATTCTGTTCCAAACGCGCTTGTTACCGGTACCGACACGATCAGGATTCATGACAGTTTTTCTACCGATCAGCTGTTTACTTCACGTCACACGATGTACACACTCGCAACCTTCCTTTGTGCTCGCGAAGCGAAGGATATCTCGCGATGTGTATATGTACCTATCGCTTAACGACCTGTTCAGTTGATCTTGAATAAAGCTCAGCAGCACATCGCATCGCATATCGCTCTGACTCTCTTCTTTTCGACACCTGATTCCTCGTGAGTGTTCGCATATAATTCCGACCGTCACCAGCGGACCTGGTTTCCGGTACCACTTTCTGTTCGCAATACTCACAACACGTCGAAAAAAAATCGTACAACGTTCAATAAAAAAGCAAATTGAAGGTAAAGATTCACTCTTTCGAATGTTTAAAACCGCATTTGTGTGCGATTTTTAGTTTATGCCATAAACTTTTGTAAAATTTGTACAAAATTTTCAGATTTGACCGATATCCACTTCTCTTTGTATAATTCCGTAAAAATCAGTCATACCGAAATATCGATTACCGATTTCGAAAGTAAAGATTTCAAGCTTTAAAATGCTTTTTTAAAAATCTCATTACGAC
>NW_017257250.1:5993-12013 GCF_001594055.1 Mycetomoellerius zeteki | reverse complement strand
AAAATCGTACAACGTTCAATAAAAAAGCAAATTGAAAGTAAAGATTCTCTCTTTCGACTGTTTGAAACCGCATTTGTGTGCGATTTTTAGTTCATGCCATAGACTTTTGTAAAATTTGTACAAAATTTTCAGATTTGACGGATACCCATTTCCGTTCGTATAGCTACGTAAAAAATCAATCAAATCGAAATATCAATAACCGATTTCGAAAGTAGAGATTTCATGCTTTAAAATGCTTTTTTAAAAATTTCGTTATGATTATTTTTTACGAAGGTACACTCTTCTGAATTTTTACCTATTTTTGGGGGTGGACTAAGTGATCCTTTAATTTTTTTGCGTAGTGTATATAACTTTTTCCTGTATCTTTCTTTATAGTTTCTGAGATATGCGCCTGCAGCGAATAAAATGACCCACCCTGTATATAAACCCGGTAAAAAATTTGTCATGCATGAATATGTATAAATATATATAATATTAACATACGTAAACATGTAAATTCGTAAACATACATAATTTTATATGAAATATGTTCATATACATGGTTGCCTATGTAAAGTGTTATAAGCTGTTATCTCTGAAAGTGTATGTCAAATGACTAATATGTTCAAACAAAAAGCTTTATGACTTTGAGGAGAGCATAAGATGGTATCATTTGTTTGACCTTGGATAGCGTTGCCAAAGTGAGAGCAAGGCTACTTTGAATTTTTTAAATGGAACCCCCCATTTTTTATTACATTTTCTTATAGCTTATCTCGAAAGCTTTTCAAAACACTATAATAAAATATTTTTTCATTAAGAGAGTATTTTTCGAGTTATAAGGCTCGAAAGTTACAGTACAGTCGGCATTAGCATTACGCAAGTTGTCCGACAGACGGTTAAAACGTCTTGAATGTTGTTCAGGATCATTTCCTGGATAACAAATATCCAGGCAATTGGAGATTATTTCTCCTATTTTCTTTTTTGCATTAAGAATTCATTTTTACGTAAAAACGAAAATATGAGGTACCGCCTCCAATGGTCTTGATCTTGACAAATGTTATCCAGGACGTGATCCTGAACAATACTTAAAACAATAATAAGATTGAAAGACCGCTAATGTTAACTACAATGCTTTAAATTAAGAAGCGCCATAACGGTCAGAACTTTAAGATGAATTGATGATTTGTGAATGATGAATGATCATTTAAATGAATTTACAATAGTTCAACATCTTAATGTTCTGACCGTTATGGCGCTTCTTAATTTAAATACTTAAGAAGTTTTAGCCGTCGGTTGGCATTACCTTGCGTAATACTAGTGCTGGCGGTACTGTGCCTTTCAAGCCTTATAGCTTGAAAAGTACTCCATGAAAAAATATTTGATTATAGCGTTTTCGAAAGCCCTTGAGATAAACTATAAGAAAATCTAATGAAAAATAGGGGGTCATGACCCTGAGTAACCTCCAACAGGTCGCTCGTTATTTGTTAAAAAATTATTGAGAAGAAGAGATTAAAAAAATAACATCGCTTTTCTACTATATATGGAACAAAGTTCTCTGATTTAAAATAGATTTTCTGCTTTAAAAATAAAAATTTTCTTTGAATTAACTATGTTATTTTCTCATATAATTTTTGTTTTTATATAGTAGCGCATGACTATTCAATGTGTTATGATTATATTATTCCACATGGATTTTTGAATTCCGTATGGAATAAGAATACTTTATTCAACATTCTTATTACCAGGATACATTTCTCTGATAGTATGAAAAAATGCTTCAATTCTACTTTCAAATGAATAAATCTTTTGATTAGGTTTATTCTGTTTTTCGTTTATTCCACAACAACGAATTGCACTACGCATTTCACGCCACATCCTTTCAACATTTTGTGTATCGCATGTTAGCTAGTTGAGAATTCGACACCTATTAAACACAGAATGTACCGATAGTTTAGGTATTTTTCTGGTATTGTGTACATGTAAATATGAGATAAAAATAAATATAAGGAAGTCAATCGTTCTTAGATAAGGAATAAAGTGAGTTAAACCTCGCTTAGTGTAGAAAGTAGTGCACCCTTATGCGCTACCATACCTATAAAAGCAAAAATTATATGAGAAAATAAGTATTATTTTTTCAAAGAAAATTTTTGTTTGTAAAGCAGGAAATCTATTTTAAAGCAGAGAATTTTTGTTGTATACAGTGAAAAAGAGATGTTATTTTTTTAAACTTTTTTCTTAATAACTTTTTAACGAATAACGAGAGACGGCTAGAACTTGTTGGAGGCTACTCAGGGTCATGACCTTGAGAACATATGTCATCGGGGCTCCCCTCATCACCATATTTACCCAATTATATTGTATTTTAATCGAATTTTACGGAAAAGCATTTTATTTATTATTAATACTTATTGTACGTGTCTTTATGATTTGAATACTTATAACAATTACAATTACTTTACAGGCACGTCCACCTACAGCTATGCCGTATATCTCGCAAACTAAACAAAGTATTCAAAATACCAATGTTATTCCAAATGTTATATTTATTTATAAAAATTTCAAGTATGTTTACCAACACGTATTATATACTTAAAAATATTCAAAAAGCATGGTCGTTTGAATATATTATACTAATAAAATTGTGTATACGTATTCTACATTTATTCTGCATAACATCTTCTTTCTCATATTAAACTACGTATGTCAAACTGTTTACTATAAGGTAGCGTAAAATTAAAACATTACTAGTTATTTATAATTAGTATTATAAGCACGAGCAACAATTTTGCAACATAAAAATTACACATATCGAAGTATTCCAAACCTGACACACCTTTTGAGTGTAAAATTTTCAATTATATTAAAAACTTTCATATTATTTTAAAACGATTTCAGATAAACGAGACAGTAACAATTCTTCACAAATTATCCAATTATAACCTCGATGGGGAGTTACGTGAACAGGTAAATAATTGCAATAAGATTTTATGTAGAATTTTAATTATTCTATTCGTAATTTTACTAGTGCTCATGGAAGTTCGGGCATGTGAATAAATTTCATCGAATGATTATATAAAAAACTGGGACATTATAAAACAGCAATTGTGTTATCCATTTATATATGTTAGAACACTTATACACACATACTAACGCCATAATTAGGGTAGACCAGAAAAAGTTATATCAATCATTTTTTATTTTATATGCAAAAGCGAATATTTGAAATTTATTGATTATACTACCAACGTCTAACGAAATAAATACTATTCGTTTCAGTACTTAAAATTGAAAATATTTTATAAAATTTTTGCAATTAATTTTATGCATTTAAATAGTCTAGAATATATAAAAAAATATATCTATTATTAAATTCATAATGCTGAATTGTATCCAGTTTGGATTGTTTTCAATCATTTTTATAGATCGTCACTCATTTTTCTCAGTGTATGCCGTTAAATTAACTAAAATGATGGCTTTAATTCAAGAGAATATATAAAATTTGTCTAAAATTTAATTATTAATACGAACGCTATTTATTCTGAAACAGAAAGATGGATGGATTTTGACACATATTGAAGTTAAAAATAACAAAATGTTATTTAATTTAAAGGACAGGGTCGCGGCTTAAATATCTAATACTGTAACACAGTTGATGCTTTATAACAATTTCTTAATTTTTTAAAATAGTCATTTGATAGAGAATTTATACGTGTATCCGAACTTTCATGAAAGGTAATGTATATGTAACGTTTCTTTCGATTATTTAATTTTTATTAGATTTTACAATTTATATTGCAAATAAAGCTCAGAGAGGTAAAATTTGGCGTGGGACATTTCCACTACGGATATAGTTTCATTTGCGAGGTATGTCCTATATTGAATGAAATTGTAAACATGTAATAAAGGTATACATATATTAGAACATACACTTCTACATTCTCAATCCTGCAAACTGCATAAATATCTAAATAGCAATATTATATTGGAATCACTTCTAAATTAACTGTATTTATTTATTTTTCGTTGTTATTTTATGTAAAAATTTTCTTTTACATTTATGGTTCTAAATATAATTTAACACAAACATTTTCATTATGTATAATGAAATTATATTTTTTCAGATGTATAGTGCAGTTTTGGCCTTCCTGATAATTTTAATACAGGTACATAATCGATAACACAGTGGAACATGATAAATCTTTCAGTAATGCGATAATACGTTTCCAGAAAATGTTTTTGCGCTACACCGTTGATAGAATTTGCCTAGCTTGTCAGAATTGTGAGTAAATTGAAATGAAATAAAATTGACCAAAAACGGCGTTTTTTGTCATTATTAATATTCTTTTGCGGCTAAAGAAGAACTGGTCTCTAAATAAACTTAGCAACACCTGAAAGTATAATTTAAGTGCTTTCGAACAAGTTTGGTTCATCATCATACGATATTTATTCATAAAGTTATTTGAATTATAGACAAAATTTTCAAGAATGGTCATACTCAATCCTTATAGGTATATGGGGTTGGTGCGTGTTGGCGTGCGTGCGTGCGTGCGTGCGTGCATGCGTGCGTGCGTGCGTGCGTGCGTGTTAGAGATGAGCATGAGACGAGATCATTTGTAACATTCGAAATCGATACCGAGACCTAGCGTAACAAGATTGAGATTATCTAAAATTTTCGTCGAGATCTTGTCGAGATCTTGACAAAACATTTTATTATATCATCGAGAGATCTGAAGACATAATAGTTATATGGCCCAGACGCAGGTGCCAGACTTCTACATATAGAGAGGAAAAGGAAGTATTTACCCCTAGTTACATTTGCACAATAATTTGGTTAATAACACAAATTTTGTTTAGAAATCAGTATTTAGTCACAAAATTAACAAAAAAGTAAAATATTAAACAATATATTCAAATAAATGTATATACTGCGACCGCACTCACGAGCGTGGTACCACTTCGTCGCGCGTTCGCGAGTGTTGCTCTACCTCTCTTTAGTCGGTACCTTCGCGACAACAAAAAAAGCTCAACGCCACAACGGCTTTCTCAAATTTTTCATACTCTAAATTTCACGTCAATAATTGGGCGCCAGGCACGAGAGAGCGTGCCACTCTTTCTTGAATTTTTTCGGTACGTTCTCACTCGAAAATACTGAGATGTAGAGACTCACGAATGCGGACGGCTCTAATAGCCGACTGCTCAGCCATGATAATGGCAGAGGGGGTAGTTCGTAGTCGGGAACGGAGGATCTCTTGGAGAACGAGTAAGGCGAGAAAACAGTAAAATAGGCAGAATTAATAACAGTAAGATAATAACAAATGTATTCTTTACGTCAATCATACAGTTTCCGACGTACAGGCAGACGGATTGATTCTGCGGTATGCAAACGCGCTGACCTCCGCGATACGCTCTCGACGCGCGATATTAAGTAACCGCTCCCCTTCTCTGATGATCGAGCTCTCGACTTTAGCGTAATTCTACGCGACGCATGTATCGCGGAGATCCGTGGCGTAATCACGAAAATCTTCGGAATGCGTGAACACGCGAGAACACCCTCTGAAGTCTAGGGTCTACGACGACGACGACAGTACGCGACACGAAACGACGACGACAGTACGCGACACGAAACGACGACGCAACAGTACGATACTAGATTACAGCACGGCAATACGATACAAAATCATGACGCGACGATACGATACAAAATTATGACGCGACGATACGATACAAAATTATAACGCGTCAATACGATACAAAATGACCTGGCTGTGGCCGCGGCGGGCGTGCGAAATAACTGACTCGAAACTGCAACGAAACCACGACGGTATCGGACGGGATGGCACGATCACGCGGTGCGCGCGTGCAGCCGCGACGCAGTCACTCGCGAAAGAATCCAACCCCACGGGATCCAATGACAGTTTCGCGGATTCGTGCAATCCCTCCAACTCGGAAATCGGCGGCTTTACAAAACGTTAAGTTCGTCTCACCACAAAATCCTCTCGGTACTCGCTTGTTCGGTCCTTGTGTCCTGTGTGCTCCCGCAC
>NW_017257250.1:0-5631 GCF_001594055.1 Mycetomoellerius zeteki | reverse complement strand
CGGTATCACCTGTGCGCTACCCCCTCCTCTGGGTGGCCTCGGACCTCCAGTCTGGTCTTCTATCTTCTTCTTGGCCGCCTCCTTGAGGTGATGGAATGTGTCGCACATTAAATTACCCACCGCAGCCGCCGATACTAAAAATTCTTAGACAAATTTACAAAAAGAAATAGTAATGTTACGCGAAATGCGACGATAAAATCTCCAAATTCTCGCCCGAAAATCGCAACAAGCGTCGGCACGCCCGCCCTCCGCATCGGGAAGACACAGGACAAATTTGCCGCGCTACTTCGGCCAGGTCGAACGACCCTTGTGACGGACGGTGAAAAACGTCACGTCACAATACATTCACATAATATCTGCATATGAGATATTCAGTACTAAAAATTTGAGTACTAAAAATAGTACACATAATATAAACTATAGGTTAACAATAGAGGTACAATCGATTACATCGTGGAAAACTGACTTTATCTTTGGCTTGCGAAGTACCATTTCCGAAGTATTTTTTGACACTAAAAATGATGTTGTCCTCAGAATTTGCCTACACGTCATGTTTCTGAGAAAATTAGGATAATATGGGCGAAAATTGTCGATTTGGCCTCTTTTACAATGATATTGTGGTTAAGGAAACTTTATTTTGTCAATTTTGTGTACATTACCTTAAAGTGTCATCTTTTACCTTCAAAATGAGATTTTTTTATTTCCGTACGATTTTTTATGATCAAGTTACGTGGATTTGAAGTTACCATCGTTTCTGAAGTTTACTCGAAGAAGCTTACTCGGGCTACATTCCAAAACGTTCTTTTCGAGGAAAATTTTACTCGAAGTATACAGTATATGTAACGTATACTATAACACCGAGTAAAATTTTCTTCCTTGGAACGACGTTTTAGATCGCCCCCACGTGGTGCACTCCGGAAACACGTGTGGCTGAATGATCTTCTAGCGATCGTCATGCTAATCTCGGAATATCAAATCTAATAGTGAATTCGATCATTTGCACTACACTAGATCAGTGCATATTAAAAGATGCTTTACATGAAATTAACAAAGTTAAATGTAAAAATATATAAATATTTTAAACAATTAACTATCTACTAATGATATAGTCACGATATTTAACAAAATATATATGTATGTATCATTTCATTGTCAAAGTTAATTTTATCATATCACTGCTTTGAGATATTTTATGTAAAGCAGCTTGTAATATGCATTGATCCAGTGTAGTGCGAGTGATCGAATTCACCATTAGAAACACAAATCATAATATGACACTATACATGATCACGAGAGATATGGTAGTGTTTCGCGCCAAGGGAACGTGCGGACAGCGCGAAGCAGCGTATGCCTTTTCAAATCCACGTAACTTGGTCATAAAAAATCGTACAGAAACAAAAAAAACTCATTTTTAAGGTAAAAGATTGCACTTTAAGATAGTTAGAGAAAATTGGCAATAAAATTTCCTTGCAACTGCAATGTCATTCTAAATATGACCAAAATCGTCATGTTTTGTTCATATTACCCTATTTTGCTCGAAAACGTGATGTGATAGAATTTTTCTGAGCACAGATTCAAATTCAACCGTCAAAAATCTTCGAGGAATGATACTCCATATGCCAAATACAAAAAAAAATTTTGTTAGAGCGCTATAATATAGGTATTCGGATAAACTATTTTTAATCCTTTTCCCACTCCTTACTCTTTCCATATTCCGCCGCTGAGCTGAGAAAGGTTAGGGTTAGGACTCAATTGTTGTTACAACACGGTAAAGCAACAATTTGTAAAATGCCTTGTTGCGGCGAATTGTATTAATAGAACGGAAAAAGGTGTTCGATTATTTTTATTTCCTGCGGATAATATTCGTCGACAACAGTGGATAGATAACTTCAACAGAGAATCTTGGACATCAACCAAGTCGTCATACCTTTGCGAAATAAGTTTATTCGCTTTTTCCAATTTGCAGCTTTTTCTGTTTATTTAGAACCTGTAACGATCGTAACCTTCTCAGCTCAGCGGCTGAATGTGGAGAGAGCAAGGAGTGGGGAATGGATTAAAAATGGCTGATGCGAATGCTCATATTATAGTGCTTTAATTTTGTTCCTCAGTGTTAATAATTATTTTGATATGAAAACCTCAAAAAAGAGGTCATGAATAACCAATAGATATCCATAGAGGATCACATTAGCAAAATG
The DNA here is from genome assembly GCF_001594055.1 of Mycetomoellerius zeteki. Taxonomy (NCBI): domain Eukaryota; kingdom Metazoa; phylum Arthropoda; class Insecta; order Hymenoptera; family Formicidae; genus Mycetomoellerius; species Mycetomoellerius zeteki. The sequence goes on along the minus strand of NW_017257250.1, from coordinate 3,436 downwards.
CCATGCAATTGTTTAAATTTGCATAAATATATGTATACAGTTAAATAAAATGTTAAATAGCAAATAACACACTCAAAAATACATATATTCGTGTGATAATACGCTCAAGTTTACGAAAAATGAGAAAGTATAATTAAATCCTAAAATGTATTTCGAAATACTTGAAAGTAAAAATGCGTTATAATAAGTTCTGGCTATTGAGTATTGGTATATTAGCGTCATGATGTCACGGCGAGCTAATGAATAAATAATTCCATATGTAATCATTAGTATTCGTTATATAATAGTGGAGATATTAAGGGAATATTCTGGTTTGTAAGGCTAAAAATTGCATGGTTATTCAGGAATTTATTTAAATGAAATGAATACAATTAATGAAATTAATACAATATATTAATATGAAACTTTTTGAAATTTTATTTGTACAAAATAGATATTTAAGGAATATTTTTTTGTGTCCATATGCATCATACAAAAAAAAGATACGCGGTGGTACGATAGACGTATGAAAATATTTCTTTTTGACGCTTCGATATCATTCCGTTAGTTTTAGTAGCATGAAAACCAAAGAAATTATTAATCTGTAAGAGTTACAGGATCTTTTACTGGAACTAGAATATAAGGAAAAAATCGAAAATTGTTGAAACGGTAATGTTTTGGAAAATGGTATTGATTTTCACCTATAAATTTGTTACGTTTTTTTTTATATAATAAAATGGATTAAGTGTAAATTAAATTCTGTACTTCCAGTACTAAAAGAACATATTCTAAATGAACATGCAACAATTCAAGTAGATGGGATGCTTTGTTCCCAAAATATTATGTCAAAGCTGTTGAAAAATGCTCTTTCGAGAAAAACGCGTTTAAAGTTTCAACTACGATTTATATATTATAAATAGATTAATTGTACCTACAGCTATCTCAGCCTTATCAGCTATTCGCGTGCGTGCGTGCGTGCGTGCGTGCGTGCGTGCGTGCGTGCGTGCGTGTGTGGTCCGCGATTTTCTCTGCGTCTTAAGAACAGGTTCGAACAGGAATATAAAAAGAGATAGAAATAGGCAGATGTTCCTTTGTTCGAACAATAACAATCGGAGTTCCGTACGGCTGACCAAAACTCTAATACGCCTAATCTCTATCTGCGGACCATTTTAGTAAACAATGAATAACTCAGTTATTTTACATTATTTCTGTAAACGGCTTTGGTAATATATTTTCTAGACTATCAACTTTCCGAAAATGCACACACAATAAAAGAAAAATTTATTTTTTTGACTCGACAAACCAGAATACTCTCCTAAGGGGGCCGCAATATATACACTGGACCATATAGTAGTTCTGCGCATGTGTGGGCGCGATGTACAAAGGAATGTAGTATGTATAAGATCAACGATAGACTTCTATATTACACTTACATAGAAATCTGCGAGACTAGACGTGCGGGATGGCCCATAGTCCTAAAAATCCCGATTCGGCATCTCTGATTGTGTTCCAATAATATTCTCTGCGAGTACTGAAAATCTATAGGTAATGTACGTTACTTGAATTATAGATTTGTGATGATAATACTGGCAATGAATATCGGAACGCAGCCTCTGTCGGCACTCTGTCTCTTCTCTCGATTGCCAATGCCCACGACGTGCGAATGTTTATGTTGGAAGGAAAGAAAATTTACAGATGGTAATAACAGAATTTTTACGTACTACATTATCTTTGCTAGAATTTTAAGATTCCTGTGTAGTTGCCGCGGTCTACTCAATCGTGACGTCATAAGCGAGAAATGACGTTAATTTTTATTATGAGACATATTTTAAGACAATTAGAATAAATTGAAATGATTAAATCGCTTTAAAACACTTGTAAAAATGTCTATGATATAAATGCTATCCTTATCTGTCCTGCAGTTAATAAATAATCGTAAAGTGATACGTGAAGTGAAAATAGGATACGCGTGCGAATTGAGTAAATGCAGGTCATGTGCCTTTTATCAGTATTTATTATACTATTATTTATTGACTGCCTGAATAGATTTCGTCAATTTTTGCAAATTTAATGCTATCTCAGTTTAATGCTGTTTCGTTTTATCCACATTCTTTTTATTTATGTCACGTAACAAATGGCACGTGATAAAAATTAACGTGTCATTTCGCTTAGGATTAAATTACGTCACGATTAAATATAATGACCGCGATGACTATTCAGAATCATTGATATAAAATTTTTTATTGAAAACTTATTATTCATATTATTTTAAGAGTAGTGTTAAGATAGAAATACCCAGTTTTTTAATATACACTACTTTTTGTAAAATTGTAATAAATTATATACTCATTTATACTCGCAAATAAAACTGCTTTTCAAGTTATTTTTTGCAAATCTCGACGTCGAAATTAGATATTCGTAATTCTCGAAAATTGAGATCGAGATGAATGTTTCAAAATTTTTCGAGATCGAGATTGAAATCGCAGAAGTCTCATCTCATCTCCGTCTCGTGCGCATTTCTTATAGTGTCTGTGTATGGATAAAATTGTGAATATATGGAATGTTAGATAATATCTAAAATTCGAACAGCGCGCGCGCGCTATAACTTGATGATAAAATTCGTACGACCATGAAACGAAGTTCCTTTAAAAACTCTTGAATTATACTTTCAAATGCCGCTTAGTTTATTTAGAAACCAATTTTAATTTAATCACAATGAAATGTTAAATGTGGCAAAAACACCATTTTTTACTCCTTTTCAATTTACTCAAAATCCTGATGTGATAGGTTATTTCTGACAAACAGCATCGTAATCAGCGCGAAAATATCTTCAGAAAGTGTACTATCACACATCGGTGAGAAAAAAAATGATTTTTGTTACATCGTGTAATAGATCTTCTATTCTCTTTAATGCATGAGAGAAATGGTTTTATTATGTTTTGATATCAACCTATATAGTTAAATAAATTTTGATTAAATCAAACAGAATTTCAAATTGCTATGGCAATTTCAAGATTTTACAACTAAAATATGATTTTGGTACTCTCTCTACTCTCTCTCTCTCTCTCTCTCTCTATATATATATATATATTACAAAGATTATGTTATATTATAATATATTTTATATTATACCAAATATTATAAAACTTTTTTTAAATATTTTTCAATTTGATTTCTTAGAGGGATACTAAACATCATTACCAAAATTCTAATTAATGTTAACTACAGCTCACTCTAGCAGTTCGATTATTACCAGCAGGTCAGGCGAACATGCATATTATATTGTTTTATGACTTTTATATTGTGCGGACAATTGTATCCTGTAGTAAAGTAGAATGAAGGGAAAACTTATTCTTCTTTTTATTATTGGTGAACAACAAAAGATGAGTCATACATCATGTGCTTTATGTGTAACTCAAAACGCATTTGAAGCAGTGATGCGAATTCCGGGCCGCTT
>NW_017257249.1:157611-239444 GCF_001594055.1 Mycetomoellerius zeteki | reverse complement strand
AGGTGGGGGGGCCAGCTAGGCAGACGTTTGTTGATTAGACTTATTTGGACGTCAAAAAATATTGAGCATTTATTTCATACAAATAGATACAATTACACAATATTTAGAGTTTAATAAAATTATTAGGACGAATAATTTTTTATTACAAAATGAGTCCAATTACAAAAGTTATTCTAAAAGACAACTTAATCGCCGTTAAGAAACTCTATGGTTCACTTTTAACTCTCGTACCTCCGGGACTTATGACCAACACGCTTGCGCGCACGTCCGCGCACATACACACACAATTATATCACAATTCTCATCATATTTAAAAAAAAATTATTTTAGCTAGTTTATGATTTGTCACGAAAATCACAATCTCTTTTCTATCGATCCTTTTTATAGTCAAAAGTTTATATTTTTAACTTATTTTAATCATCATGTTAGATAATTGTAAGATGTGATTATATAGTGATATATATATTATAATACTTTTAATCAAGTAATATTGTCAAAAACTAATATTTTAGTATTCACTCAATATTGGTATTATATTGGTATTGTGTGCAATATTGAGAATGTATTTGTATTTATTTTGTTATGCTAATATTGGTCTTATGTGTTAATATTGATCTTATGTGATTCCGGATATCCGATATCCGGTAATTTTATGATCCGTTGCATCCCTAGTTGTTGTACAATATAAACAACATTTTGGCTAAACGTTTTTTAAAAATATGTTGTCAAATCAAAATGTAATGAACAGTAAAATGCGAAGTATATAATTCGTATTCTTACATTAAATACAAATAACATAATAAGTTGAAACAAGGAATTTGATAAAGCTGGAATGTTTATTTTACGGAATACATTGTAACAAATATTTTAGTTTAAAACATATAGGTATAAATATCGATCTTTTTTTTTACTAATTCATGTTTTCCTACAATTAGTAAGAAGAGTAAAGTATATGAAGATAAAGCATTATACGGCACTTGTTTATGACTGCAGTTTAGAAAACATATTATATTATGTTATAGTATCAGTAAGATTATAAATAGGAAATAACACATATTATTAAAGCCAAAATTGTACTGTTATGTAAAGAGAAATAAGAAGAAAATTTTTATTTAATTCCTTTGCTATGCAGAGTGTCCATTTTCAATGAAAAATCATTCGTTCTTTACGTAATTTTTTTATTACAGTTTTAAGAATTTCGTATTTCTTACAGACGTAGTTCATTATATTCATCGAATTTATTACAGGTATGTTAAGTCCTGTAAAAATTTGTCCCGTAAGGACTTTGAAAGCATTGCAATCGAATAATGTAAAAGATTACGATTCTTTTGTAACAAGCACAACACACACATTTGTCACTTCTTCTGCACTCAATTGCACCGAAAATTTACTTTTTAATTCGCAAACTTTAGCATTTTCTTCTTGTTTCTCTATTTGCTCCCTTTCTTCTTTATAAATTTCCAAATGAATTGCAACCATATGTCGTTTCAAATTGATAATGTGCGATCCTATAAATTTTGATCCACAAATTTTGCATATGGACACATTTTGGGTCACATCACACACACACACACACACACACACACACACACACACACACACACACACACACACACACACACACATCACACACACACACACACACACACACACACACACACACAAATTGAAAAAATTCTCTTAGAAATATATTTCGTTTCCGACCCATGATGCAAGTTTTCAACTAAACTCATAAACAATAATATTAATAACAATAATATTAATACTAAATTAAATATATAAGTACCTGTACGATTCCCTATTTATTGCACTACACATATAATATCTAGAACTTGGAACCAACAGTCTATCGTGATCGCACGTATATATTTATTATTACTACAATGATGTACACAACACTGATAGTGAGGTAGGAGAGGCGGGTTGCTTACGTAGTAAATATGTACGTGCGATCGCGTGTCTTACCACGTGTACTTGTTGGTTCCAAGTTCTAGACATTATATGTGTAGTACAATAAATAGGGAATCGTATAGGTATTTATTATCTTTATTGGTAAATTACTAACTGACGATATTGATTCTCGACAACCAAAATAAAATTTTGATCGTCGATAATCGTCATTGGTAACCGAAAACAATTTCTATCATCGATAATGGTTATTCGCAATCAAAACAATTTCTATCGTCGGTAATGGTTATTCGTAACCAAACAATTTTTTTATCGTCTATAATAGTTATTCGTAACCAAAAAAATTTTTTGCCGTCTGTAATGGTTATCCGGTAACCAAAATCATTTTGTAAAAATATAATGGTTATATTATTATTTTATTGTCATTTTGGTTATAACAATTATGATCTCTGGAAAAAAGAAGACATTTAATATTAAATAATAACAAAATGAGTAAAAAAGGATATATAAGAGTCAACTTGTAAAACTTGTTGTATAAAAAAAATATAAAATAAGGAGTCTAATCAATGATAAGCCTTATGCTGTGCTTATACAGCTTATGTCATTTTGTACGTGATTAATATTAATTGCATTAATCTAATGTAACGCAAGTAACCGAATTTGTTAATAACGCTGCTTGTTAATAACGTTCACATGGACCGATATTTTCCACGTAACGTGTATCGCGTAATCAATAACAATATTCAATTCCGTGTAATAAAAGACGTGGAACGTTTCTGAATGGTTCGCAATATGCGGTATACGAAAAATTAGTCCATGTGTGAATATACCCTTAGATCACTTCAAAGACCACGCGTCGGCAAAATTCATTTAATGACTCGCGCCTTTCATTTCGCTCGAGGAGTTTGCCAGCCGCCGTGAGCGTGACCTAATATTCAGGAAAGATCCTGAGTACTCTTGTACTCGCGCGATATCCTTGATCCTGCCACGAGTTCAGGACGAGAAGGAGAATGAGAACGAGCGAGGCAAAAAACGAGAGATAGAAATCGTATAGGAAGCAAGAGAGAGGTCAGAGGAAAGTATTGTGAGAACGAAGGTGGTCGTTCCTATTGGTTGACGGCCATCGGCCGACTCGCCAGACCCGGCGTCGCCTGCGGTATATGCCGGGATTACGTCACACAACGCGCTCTCTGATAAGCGCACGTGCGCGTGGAAGTGTCAGGGCGCGCCTACATGTGCGTCGTCGTTGTAACGCACACGATCAGCGCACAAACGAGCGATATCACATGTATCAATGCGGGACGAACGTATGTAAGCGTGAAGAACCTTGAATGGTGACTGCGTCTCCGCGTGCGCAGCATTTGTGGCCGGCGTGCGGTCGGCAGATTGCCGATGACCAGTATTTCGGATTAATTTACGTCACACGTGACAACGACGCGTGTAAGGCATCGTGATTAATCAGCCTTGATTCATGATCCATAAATATTTACATATTTACGTGGAATTATACGACCAATTGCACCGCGAACGCGCCACTCGGCTTCGTTATCTTATCTGTTTGTTATTCATGTCAGGTGGACAGAACCGGCCTGTAAACACACGAGTCTCGAAATCAATGTCTCGATGATTCCTGGGCTGCGTTCAGAAACTTCATCTGAAAATGCACCCAGATATTATTTTATTCTTATGTCTATTTTTTTTTGAAGAAAGTTCTGAACTGGTGTACTGTTGTAATAAGTTGGAGTAAAACAAACTATATTTGTTTCTCTCCAACTTTTTTATTGCATTAGTGTACACCAGTTTCAGAACTTTTTTTAAAAAAAGAACAGACTTCATGTTTAACATTTGAGCATCCAGAATAAAATGATATATCCAAAATTCCTGAATGTACCCCCGAATTTCAATATTTTCTTTGGCACTCTGAGAAGACTCTGATTGTGTATCAGGATAAACGAGCGATTATAAAATAATAACAGTCTTTAAGTTTTTTAAACAATAAATTAAATCACATATTACGCAGTCAGTTCATTGACAGTCTCTTACAAATTAATTTAAGTCTTATTTATCGATCGAATTCCTCCGATCTATTTCTCTCTTTATTATTTCTAATTCCATGTCTCGACTCTCTCTGGATACGGTAATAGTTAGAAGTATTTTTTGATTGATCAATTTGTAAAATTCTTTCTTCTGATTGATCAATCAAATGCTTCAAAAATTTGTAATGAAACTTTAATTGCACCTTCTGTCCCGCGACTCTCGGTACTTTTTTTTTTAAGAATCGATTTTCCTCTACTCTAATTTACCTTTCGATAATCCGTATTTATTATTTACATGTTAACATATTATCTTTTGACAGGATTTCATATTGTCAATTATTTAGTGCTATCCTAGATCTTACAATATTTTTAAGTCTGTTTTTTTATAGATAAGCTAGTACACATTTTGCATTCAAAGTAAAATATGTTTGATTATTATTATTTTATTTTTTTATTATATATTTGATATTTGGTCAACTCGAGAAGGAAAGTTCCAGTGTAGTTCAATGTAGTCCAGGAATAAGAAACAAGCCTCTTGTTTACTACGTAAAGCAACGTTTTCTTTCTGCAATCGCTGACGTCATCTTGCGCCAAAGCTATTTCTAATGATAGAAAATATGCGCGCGGTCAGTTGAATCCATTCTCCGACTGGATGCTGCATCTCCTCGCTGTTTTGCATAGTTTGTTTACGCGACAGCTCTCTGGATACTGACTTACTGGATTTATGAGCGGGCTTCGTGCCAAGTGGATTGTGCGATAAGAGCACTTTTACAGATAATTATCGAAGTCGATAAACTCCCACAATTTATTTTTCAACAAAGTTATCTCGCGCCTCTTTTTTTTCAGAGAACATGTTTTCATAACATGTTGACGATAGGAGAGTTCTCATTGATTGAGCTCTTTCTTTCTCTCCCCCCCCCTCCTTCTCCTCTCTCTCGCAGAAAATTCCGGGAGCGTCTATGTATAAAGCGGTGAAAATTTCTAAACTTATCAGAGCGTAGCCGAGATCGCTCTCGTGGAAAACCGGTTTCGTGGAAAAATCTCTCGCCGATGATGCTTGTGCAGCCCAGATCAAAAGCAGTCCCGCTGAGAGTGGGTTCGACTTGCTATTATGCTGCGTGGCCCGCGGACGGGACTATGTTTGCAAAACATAGATAACGTATTACTTTACACAAACTCTTTAAAGCGCCGCAAGTTCAAACAAAGTAAGTCATTGTATGCGTTCGCGCGCGTTGTGTACGACACGCGATTACATCAGCTTGGTGTCAGCTTGGCAGAAAGAGCGTTAAGAGAATGGCAATAATGTAGGAACTTCCGCAGCAAGGCGAATCATCAGTTTTCCAATGGATGTCTCTTCCTCTGTAAAATAAAGGAAATGAAATAACACGATGCAATAAACGTCGCAATCTTTTTATTATGTCTGATATATGCGCATCTTGTTAACTCTTGTGTCTTTTCAAACGTTGGTACATACGTAAACTCTACTGATATTAGAGCCTTTTTGGTTTGAATCGTTTGAAATTTTAACCTTCGATTTTTTTAACGAGGAACTGTCTCTTAAATCTCAATAAAAATTTTTTGCCCAATTATGGAAACATTGACGTTTACGTAACGCACGTAATCTAGGTATTAACAACGCTTACGTAAACCTACGGACAATGAATATAATAATGTCATTCTAACGTACTTCCGATTGCGAGAAGCTCTGAGTCGTTAAGAAATAATTTCTCGGACGAGAATTGAAGCGGACATCATAGTTTAATTTATTGCTCTTCTAATCCAACTAGATTTCTTATTCTTATTAGAAATTTATTTGAACCAGTACAGTTGGAAAATTTGTATTAGATTTAACATATTTTACGTTCCAAATGATGTACCCAAATTTTTATGTTAACACAAGATAAATATGTTAGGAAGAAGTGACACAAATATTATGTAATAAAATTAATAAAAAAGATGTAATAATATAATACTAGTATTGTATATTATTTAATATATAATCATTATATAATAAATTAAATTAATTAATTATACAATTTACAAGTAAATTGAGGAAGTATATTTCTTCAGTAAAATTAACATTTATAATTTATATTAAATTAACATGTTTCAGTAAAATTAACATTAATAATATGTTACATTAACACATTTTATTTATCTTAGAATTTATGTTTTAAAATAATTATTAAAGATTAATGTTATATAATTATTGACTTACTTATAAAGTGTGTCACTTTAATTAAGAAACGTTGACTTAATTTAATACCAAATGTTCAACTAACATAATCACATATATTAAATTAATACTCAAATATACGAGTATATGTATTTTTTGAAATTTTAACAAGGATCGATTTTAATGCAGATACAAAATGTTTTTTATTGTGCAACTTCGAATTGGGGTCTGTTTCCGAAGTACCTTTGGGCGAAGTACGATGATGCAAAGACCCGATTTCATCCTGGCGAAGTTACCACTTCGTTGGCAATGTTGGTCATGTTCTTGCACGAGCCGGCTTTACGTAACGATTTGCTCATGTGATAAACAAGGTGTCAAACCTCTCTGGCAATTAGTCATCCCGTGCATCAGCAACTATTACAACAATTGTCTTTAATCTTTTATCTTCAATGAACGTTTTGTGAGTCCATACACGATTCTAATCCCTTGTCTTTCTTTGTATTCTTTGTTATTATTCTCTAAGAAATCGTCGACCGACCGTCGAACTCTACGTCACAATTTCGCAAACTCCTTTCCTCACATCGCTATTTTAATCTTTAAGTAGGTAGGTGGCTACAGCACTCTACGCATAGTTATTTTAAAAATCGTATTTTGAAAAAGGAAAATAAAAAGAATCGCTCAGAAATCTTAAAGTTAATTATTTTTATATTCCTCTGTTACATAAAAATATAAATAATGTAAATTTAATTCTATAGGGGAGACCGGAAGCTACGTGGGCACTTTTTTTCAATTGCAATTTTCAGTAACAAAATAAACGATTTTAGTCAAATGATTATTAGCGTTTTATAGAGTGATTATAAGACTACAAGATGATAATCAAAAATTTTGGTGTTTGCAACTTCATTGCATCCATATACACAAAAAATGATGTGATTCGGAAAATGAAATCTCAAAAATTACTTTTGACTATCGAAAACATGTTTGATTACCTAAACATAACGCGGCGCGTTGGTAAAGAAGACACACGAGTTGCTATCTATAATATGAATTGGGAACTCATAAGATATATTTTTGCCACTCAAAATTCAAATGCCAATTTATCCCCGGTCTCCCCTCCTCCCTACATATTGTTAAAAAATGTAACTATAAAAATAAAATTTGTTTGGGATGTTCTGAACATTCCCCACTTAAAGGTTAAATATCAGAGAACGTAAAAATAGAAACACTTATGCAGAGTAAATCTTTATCGTTCCATCTGCACATATGTATCAAGACTCGCTTGCACGTAACAAAGAGCGCAGAGCGCACAGATCCTGGAACGCATCTCTCTCGTTGTTACGCGAGTATCGGTTTTACGTAACCACAGTCATGCATCGAGTCGCGCTGGTCGCGCATGCCGTGATCACGTGTGCGAGTCGCGATTCGTTCGACCGTGCTTATCGCTTTATTAGTCGGTTCTTTATTGCACCGACGACCCGGTTGACGCGTCTCTCATCTATGATAGCAGATGCAGACGCAGCAGCGCGACTCTCTTCCCCCCCCCCCCCCTCCTCCTTTCCCTGTCATTCTTTTTCTCCATCGTCGCAGCTGTTGCGTTCGTATAATATAAAGTCCTAACGGAAACTTTATCGCTATCAAGCAACTCTTTTCCTAAACATCTAAGGCAAACATCGAACTTCGGCGCGGTACACTACTATATCTTAGGTCAGTACTGAGGTCAATTCTGACGTAAAAATGACGATCATTCGTGAATCCGCCCTTTTATCTCACGGATGTTAATATTTCCGAGGCTATAAATATCATATGAAAATTTAAGCAGTTAAACGTAAACAGTACAGTGAGAAAAATTTGTGGATGAAATTGAACAAATCAGTAGATTCTAATTATATCGATTAGAATTTTCGTCATCATGATTGGACAATTTGGTTATCTCGACTAAAATTATAATAGATTTAATTATACAATTCTGTTTTGTCCATTTTCCATTAGAATTTCAATTAACGCAGCCAGATTTTTTTCCACTAAAAGCAAATCAACATTCGCTACTGCTTACGTTATTGCCTTACGTCTTTACTGTAATTGGCCGATTCGCTTACATCTTATTGCCTTAATTTCTTTTGTGTGTCATAGCCTTAATAAAAAAGCTGTTTTTTTATATTATGATACTTGTCAATAGGAACATGTCGATCGTCGGTAAAAGACTGGTAATTATTATAGTTCGTTGAAAGGAAATCTTACAACCCAATGATGAAATAAAAAGAACAATCATCTTTTAATTGAAAATAAAATAAAAGGATTTATTTCGTAGTTCTATAATGTGATTTCGGCAATACATTGCACAGACTTAAAACTTAAATTTAATGGATTTGATCTTTGCCAACTTAGCAATGCGGTAGAATAAAAAAACATAAAGAACTAGTTTTTCTATATCATAGAAACGACAAATCTGTTTAGTAACTTTGGTTTTCTTTTTCAATAAAATCGATTTTATAGTCCCCGATATGCATTTGTGAGGACTATACACATCGGTGCAGTGATACCGACCTTGACATTGACCACGATTGTCATGGCGCGTTTACGTAATCGTCCACCGCCAACAGTCCAACAGTCACGTGCTAATGTAACGCACGCCTGATGCGGTTGGTGCATACGCGTGCACTGCACTGCTACGCACAAAGCCGAGTCACTATGCGTGGATATATAGAAACCTCGTCTCCCCGAAGAGCCCATCGTCTTTTGAGAAATCGCGACGCACAGCCGGCAAACGCGGAACAACGAGCGTAAATTAGCGACCAGTCTAACCGGCTGATGCGTATGATCGAGAAGTTTCGTGATCGATGCGATCTCGTTGAACGGGGTATTATGTCTCCAGCACCTGGCTAGACACCGAAACCGGTGTAATTGCACACACACAGTGACTTGAGATTTTCTATCGATACCAGCGATATGCAGAAATGGCTTTAACAACGTTTCCGATTGGTGAATAGTCGCGATCAAAGTGCAAAGAGCCATTTCTTAGAAGCTCGTGTTTAATTGAAAACATTTGATACACACGGATATTCCAAAGCCACCGGATCTCTCCTCTGACTAGAAAGAACATTGAAGGAAATTATTATTTTTTAAACGAACAAATAAAGACTTTTGAAATTGAAATAAGTAGGGCTAATAATTATTTCTTTATAGTTTGTACTACGTTGTTGAAGATGGTTTAAATTTGAGCCAAAAAACGTTAAATTTTCTTATATATTAATTATTTATTATTTTATCAAATATAACTTTATCGTCTGCGCACGAGACTCTTATTAGCCCTATTTTAATTTTATATTTATCATTTTCCGTTCTTTCACAACTTTTAATTATTTCTGCAATTGAGTATCAATTTAAAATTTTGTTAAAGTCCACTTCAGATTAACTAGAATATTTCATTGCTTATGACGCTTATGTTCTTTTCTTGAATTTAATCTTGCTAGAAGACATTCGTAGCCTTGGCCAAAAATATATAAAGCATCTTCATAAATTGAAGTAAACGTTTTTTACATTTAAATATTTGTTCAATAAAAAATAATTTCATTAAAAAAAATCAAATAGTATTTATATTTTTATAAAAATTTTAATATTTATTATTATTTTCTTAATTTTTTGTTAGTTTTTCTTTTATTATTTTATTACGTCTTTTCCAAGAAAATGCAGTAAATTGAGGATGCTTTATGCTTAGATAGATAGATTTCATAGTCAAAGCTATATAGCTTCTATCGTTAATTACTCGAAAATTGTAAATGCCTCGGCAATCGTATTCAAACAGACTCTGAATAACATGAAGATTTTGAGATGCTCGCGCTCTATGGAAAGTACCACTCGCCAAGAATCTGCGACTTCGCATTTTATTATATGTTTAACTTTCAAATTTTATTTTGTCGATATTATCGCGTATGGGATCGGTGGTCATGGAGAATGGACTGCACGTTTTTATCTGCGCTGTTCACGTGAGAGTCACGACAAATGTATACGACTAAACACTTATCTATCGCGTTAATTACGCGACTCACGCGTTGTCGCTTATTACATAAGCCACCACCTGAAGCGGAATTTACTATATTTTCGCATAACAACGTTTATCGATTGTCTAACATTCATCATATCTTTTTCCTTTTCTTTCGGAAAGAACTCTTTCGAGAGACTCGTATAATCTCGAATCGTCGAAGGTGTGGATTTGCTCGCATCCTCAGAAATTTATTCGATATTCCATCGATAATTAATTAGACACCGTCTGGATTGTCGCGGATACCTGGCGTTTCCTGAAATAACAGTCGCGCTTTTATCCGCGCAAGTCGCGTTTTTATCTGCGCAGCAGAAAACAAATCCCATTTAATGGACTTTGCGTGAAGTTTAATTGTGGCCGGAATCCTCCGACTAACGTGCCATTTGCTCCAATAAAGACCGCGACGCGATAAAAATATTATAACACCAAGGTCACTCGCGCGTGTCCAATTACTCGTCACGATTCGCCGACATTTTCTCCCCCGGATACCTCTTCCATCGTCGCGAAGATATTTCTCCTTTGTCGCATCGTCTTCGTTGATGCGAAAAACGCGAATCCATACGTGATTCTTCTTGATTTCTGTTCGAATGGGAGATCGGCTCGCAGCTGATGTTTATTTCTACCAATGTAGAGTAACTTTGTCTCGGTTTAACTTGATCTTTATTTTTTTCTAATTCTTAGAACTGGAAGACAACAAAAAGTGTATTAAACTGAGATTAAAATTAAATCTATTGGGTTGGAATAATAGTTCGTAGCACTACGAACTTCAACTTCAGTTCAACAAAAATTTAAATTAAAAATTTTGTTTTATTTTTAATTAAAAATTATTAATTAAAAATTGTAAATTAAATATTTTTAACTAAAAACAAAATTTATGATTAAGATAGAGTTTTGAAGTTTATAATCTCTACTTTCGAAAGGTCACTAAGTATGTTTTTTGAATTTCTGTAAGTTTTATAATTTTTATTTACAGAAAACTACGAGCTGAACAAAATGGGAAATTTTCTAATCACTTTGTGGGCCTGTCACGTATCCAAAAAAACTTGCGAAAATTTTTGTTACTTAACGTGAGAGAGAAAGCTTAAATATTTTCTGACAGAATAGTTTTTTAAAAATTTCCCTAAGATTTTTTATTACTGAATTATCGCGTGAATTAAATAAAAAGAACATTTTGATTTTCATTGCTCATAACTCTATTAAAAATCATCGTACCATAATTAAAAGAAAAACAGATTTTTAAGGTTGAAACTTTGCTCTATCGAATGGTATAATTACCATTTTCTTTTTTAAACATGTAGACATCATACAAATAAAGTAGCGCTACGAATTTTTGTTGACTCAATTTTACATTGCTTTACTTTATAATCTTATTTAAAATTATAGAGTAAAACGATGTAAATTAAAGTGAGATAGTATATATGTATACAGGGAAGAAGTATATATACTTTTCTCTCTCGTATAGGATTTTGTCAAAATCGTTCGTGATTAGATTCTGTTATAGGGTCGCTAAAAGTAAAAATGAATATGCATGGAAAGGTCGATTTTGCTGAAGTATAGGTAGGTATATCTGTGAAAATTTAGTTACTATAGATATAGATCTGAAAATAATTTTTTGTTTCGACTATCAAAATAATTATGTAAAACTTAATTGGTTGTTAGAATGTCAAAATTTTTTCCCTCATGTTTGAGATTTTTACATAATTATTTTGATGGTCTAACACAATTGTTTTCAGATCTCTGTGCTAAATTTTTAGATACTTCAACAAAATCATTCTTTTCGTGTGAGTGACATTTTCGCTGCAAACCGCGAAAAGGGATTAAAAGACTCTACCGACTAATAAGCAGAGCACGATTTCATCTTTGACATTTCGACGACGTATTCGTTCATGATACATCGTGAAATGCACGTAAATGGGATTAATTGTCGTGTGACATCGAGTGAAATTTGAATAACTAGAAATGCTGAATGCAAGTTTTCCATATAAACGACGAGTAACTCCACTAACTCAATATAATCCGGATGAAATGCCTCACCGCATCAGGTTGCATAATTCTGTCGCGGGCATCCGGTTTATGGTCGGCAAATGTGCATGCGCATATAAGCATGCACGCACGCTCATAACTACGCTCCGATTTCTCGGTATGTGATACGCTCGTCCACGTAGTAGGCCATCCTCTTTGCGCGTCATTGCTCCCAGGGTTAAACGCTCAGGTCGAGGAAGTGACAGTGATTTAATCATTCTCGGTTTTTGCGACGAGTTAATGGTTGAGTTGCGTTAAGTCACAATCGATTTCCTCAATCGCCATATCCGAATTGGACGGAGTACAGAAATCTTTCAAAGTAAAAGATGGACACCGTCCTAATGGATTGTTTGGCGAACTAAACACTTAAGGATGTTTTGGTTGTATTACTTAAAAGTATCATATATAAAAAAAACTACTGGAAAAAGAGATGCATTAATTGAAATTCTAGTGGAAAAAAATGGACAAATCAGAATTTTATAGTTAATTCTATTATGATTCGAAAGATTCTCTCTAGTCACAAACACACACACACACACACACACACACACACAACACACAAGATAAGCTCATCTATCTTCAACCAGAAATTTTTCTCAGTGTTATATAGACAGTTTTAGTATGTAGTACATGTATATTTTATTCTATATCTATGAAAGGAATACTCGTAAATATCAGCCAATATCAGCAAAAAAATTTTGATCGTGAATACGTCCTGAAATCAACTGCAAGAAACAAATAATTTGGCTTATAATAGTTTATGCAACACAATGATCATATTTGCTGCAGAGAGAGAGAGAGAGAGATTTAGGTAAATAACTTTTATTTTAAACGAATAAAGAAATCCAAATAAACTTTTGTACAAATCCGATAAATAAGAGTCCTATACGGTCGAAGCTAGATCTTAAAATGCTTTAAATAATTCAATCTTGAATCACTAAATATGATATATATGTACTTTGACATATATATCATATTTAGTGATTCAAGATTGAATTATTTAAAGCATTTTAAGATCTAGCTTCGACCGTATAGGGCTCTTATTTATCGGTTGTGTTTCTCACATACACGGTCTGAAAAATGATATTATTATTTTGTACAAATATTTATTACTGTTTTATTGCTATATATTTATTATATTTTACTACATATTTATTATAGTTTTATTACAGTTTTATTGATACATACAGAGTGAGAAAAAATACTCCGAAATATTTCGAAAATTATAAATTTGAAAATTATTTTACATAAAAGTTGTAAGGTTTGAAAAGATATATTTACTGATCTCATCAGTTTGGCCTTAGGTGGCGTCGCTAAGGTCAGTTCAAAGTCATTTGTACATAAAATTTTACATAAGAATCCAGGCTAGTATAATATAAAAATTAAATAAGTTTTAAACCAATAAAAAATTATGCTTAATTTTTATAGATATTCAGACGCAATAATAGAATCTATAGAATTTTTATATTTTTAATACTGTTTCGAGATGTGACACATCCTTAAGATATAATGAGATAGATATCCTATTTCATTCTGTCTTGTGTATCTATCTCATTTTATCTTAAGCGCCGTCTTAAATATGGCGGACCAATTGAAAGTTCTAAACCGTGTCCAATCTCTTACTCAAAAATCTCTAGAACGGACATAAGGAAATAGGGAGCTTTTCTGTGAAGCGAATCGATCGTGTGCCCTCGAAGAAGCTATATGACCACACTCGACGAGACCTGTCCGTTTGTCATGAAATATTAAGGTCACTTGGTATACTTACACGTGCCGCTCGATGTGACGACATATATACGTCGGCGAGATAAAAAGACATTCCTGAAATTGAAATACTTGCACGTATATGCGGCTTGTACGCGCGATTGTCGCATAGGCACATCAAGTGGCGAAGAGCGCTAATCGACGTCAAAGACTCGCTCGCAGGCTCGTTTTAATGAATCAAGAAGGCAATTGGACGGGAAAGGCAACGCGCTTAACGTTTATGACGCTACTCGGGATTACCGTCTTTGAAATTGATTCAATTGCCTCGACGTCGCGCGTTTCTAGTATTACGCATGGATAAGACTAATATTTCATTTGTTGTACGACAAATTTTTCAAGTTATTGGCTGCATTTAGCAGAAAAAGCAGCTTTGCAATTGTTGTAAAATTTTTTAATTTGATTGGTTTTGCTCTTAGTTCCTCACTAAATCTAAATGTGTAAATCAAATCAACATTAAAGAATTTCACAAGAGTTACATTTAAGCTGCTTTTTTTTACTGAACGCAGCCATTAATTAACAAATCAAGCAGCAAGCTGACGTTATTTGTCATTTTGATCAATATGACGTCTTTGTCATTTTTACGGCAAAATGACGATAAATAATGTCAGCTTGCTATCTAGAAAGATAGAAGTTTTCTAGAAACTCGAGAAATTCTTTATCCTACAGTCAGTTAACACGCGCGCTTGAAAAGTTTGTCATACGATAAATGAAATATTAGCTTAAGGGTACTATTTTATTTTTCGATGAAAAATGTACGACAAAGTTCTTAAACTGCTACAGGAGAAAGAAGTTCTCGGATCTTCAGAAATTTTCTTTCTTGTAGCCACACACAATCAATACACTTGAAAAATTTGCTGTACGACAAATGAAATATTAATCTAATGTCAATGTAGTTCTACCAATGTAGTTTAATTTTAATCTCGGTTCAACTAATTCTTCATTTTTTTCTAGTTCTAAGAACTACAAAAAGGTGAAAAGTAAGTTGAACTAAGATTAATGTTAATCTACATTGGGGGGGGGGGGGGGTTTTTTGTAGAAATGGGTATAAGGGCGACTTGAGTAAACTCCAATTAACTTAAACGGTGGTTAACTTAATCGGCAGATGTCCATTTCTACCACTGTAGATTAACTTTAATCTTGGTTTAACTTATTTTTTATCTTCTAGTTCTAAGAATTAGAAAAAGATAGAGAGTAAATTAAAGTTAATCTACATTGGTGGAAATAGGTCAGAGAATCGCTTAAAGTAAAATCTCTAATATACAATTCTTCATCTTTTTTCAATACATTAAACATAATATTAACTATTAATTAATTTAATAATTTTATTCATATTATATACTTAATAAAATAGTGTTGATTAAATTAATCGGAGTTTGATTAAATTCAATGTTATTTTCCATTTAACTTACTCCTCATTTTTTTCTAATTTTTAAAACTAGAAAAAGATGAAAGGTAAGTTAAACTAAGATTAAAGTTAATTCCTATTGGTGGAAACGGACATAAATCAATAAGTAATACGACTATCCAAGTCTCTCTCTCTCTCTCTCTCTCTCGATCGCAATTCTCTATCTTGAACAGGTCTCATTCTTTGTTTTCGATAATTAAACGACTACGCTATACGATAAGACTCATCGCTGTGCTATCGCGCACTCGTCCCTGATCCGATGTACTCCGCGTGAAAGCCGCGATGTAACAATGTTCTTTTTCCCACCCCCAACTTTCACTGCTCGACATTTCTGTGGCGCCACGATTGGCTGCGCCACGTTGATCATTTTCCAGCGTACGCCTTTCGATTTCCACGCACGACGCGCAGCATCCGGCGTGGTTTCCTGCGTGGATCGATCGGCGTTCTATCGTCCGTAACTGTCTTCCGCCACCTTGTACGCGGACACGATCGAAGCCCGACCACGCCAACCGACCGCCATCCCCCATCAGCCCCCCGGGGACGAGAACGACAAGAGCGGCGAAAGAATGAGAGGTACGGACACGTATAGAGAGGAAGAGGACGCAAATGGCCACGACGCGTACATGCTCGAGCGGACAAAGAAGGCGGCTACTATTTTCGTCCACCGTTTCATGGAAGTGACCCAGCACCCGTGAGCAAGCGTACGCTCGATCCCTTCGCGATGTAGGTCGCAAGCTGCTCGCTCTGATGCGTCGTCGATGCGGAGCGCGCGTGCGCGCGCGCGCGCGCAGTTCTCGAGCTTTGTTCCAAATTTAGTGGTACTCTCATCCGAGAGAACCTGCCACCCTTTATCACAGGATTTTTCGGCGCACTACAAAGATTTTAAGGTCGGCCTCGTAACATTGTTGTTACAAGTGATGTTCATATCATTAGAGGTGTTCACTGAAACGACGGCAAG
This sequence comes from Mycetomoellerius zeteki, assembly GCF_001594055.1. Lineage (NCBI taxonomy): Eukaryota > Metazoa > Arthropoda > Insecta > Hymenoptera > Formicidae > Mycetomoellerius > Mycetomoellerius zeteki. Next base: position 223,136 of record NW_017257249.1, on the reverse strand, counting down.
TACCGCTCTTATGTAAAGAGATTTTATAAGAGAATATATAGAAAGATGGATTTTAAATATAAATTTAATTTTAAAAATAAATTACTTAAGAAAGGATAATGGGATATAAATGTTTGGAAGTCTTATGATTGTAATTTATATATAATCTATCTTAATATAATTAAATTAAGTTATAAAAAACTTATAATAATTACTAATAAGTTTTATATAAACTGTTAATAAGCCGGATTAAATATAAATGTTATCTAAACTTTCTAACGCTCTAATTTCTAATGATCTCATTTTTTTAATTAACTATATTATATAGAGACTTTAGTCAATCGAGAACTTTTTCTTAATTTTTCCATATTTTATATGGAAAATTTCTTATATTTATCTTAAACTGTCATGGAAACATATAAGTTCTGGTTAATTAATAATAAAATTAAAACTTTGGGAATAACTAAAAAATAGTACCTTCTGAAAAAAATTTTAATGCGTGTTTGTACAATATCTAACAAGGTTTAGAAGCAACAAATTCTATCAATAATACACATATTTTATTTGTGTTTTTCAAATAATTTTTATAGAGTAAGAATATATAAATATAGATTAAGAATATTATACAATTAAACTTAAAAAATTCCAAAAAAAAATGAAACTAATAATAATAAAATTTTAGTAGGTCCCAAGGATAAGTCTTTTAGCTTTATAATTAAAAATATCTTCCTGTTACGAGTTAATTTCATCCTCGTACGTAAACAAAATATAATAATAATAAAATAATCTGAACATAATGAACAATAAAAAGGGGAGAGAGTTGCTGAAGCGCCCTAGTTTCCTCTTCATTAAAAAAAATTGTAAATATGCCAGTCTCTTCTTGGTTCAGTTGCACGCGCACGCACACAAATACGGCATTCTAATTTCGCATGGTTTATTGACGAGCCACTGCATTTTTTTTTTCCCGATAGTTACTGACTTCGTGCTGTGAGCTCCATTCTGCGAGAGATGGATCGAACGTCGACGCGACTAGAAAGGTGGGGGGTGATCGAACTCGCAACGCAACTGGGTCGCGACTTGTTCGATCAGCACCGACAGTCAACCTCGATGCGCTGGTCAAGATTTTTTGATGTTTTCCGTATTTCTCTGAAACTCACATACAGCAGTCTCTTTACACACGTCTCAATATTCGATGGACTCGTTTCTAATCACAACACTCTTCTAATCTTTCTTAATATCGCCCCGAATAAACAAACTAACTTACATTAATATTATAATTTTCCATTCAACAACATAAATGTAATGTAACGCATGTTGTATCTAACAGTTACATTATTGTTGAGTAGAAAATTATAACATTGATGTAAAAATTACTATTAGTTTGTGCCTCGGTTTGTACTGTGCGAGGCATTGAAAAATGTATTGCATCCATTTTTACAAAAATAAACATACATACGAAAGTTGTGTTTATAAAATTCTATTTTTATTATAACATTTTATTATATTATAACATTTTTTGTTGTTATTAACTTTATTTCTTATTATTGTTTTTATTGTTATAAAAAATTGAAATTGAAAAAGCAATGATAATGAAAAATTTCAATTTTTTTTGTGTAAATACTTTAAGTATTCAAAATGATTTATGCAAAGTTTCATTGCATTCATTCAGAGATTAGTTACAAAGATTTATAGGAGAAATAAATATTCTGTTTATTTACACAGAACAACTAATCTCTGCATCGCAATGTAATTTTACATAAATCATCTTGAATACTTAAAATTCTTAAAATACTTCTAGAAATTGAGATTTTTGTTATTATTTTATAATACATTTCCATATATTTCTATTAGAAAATTGAAAAACAAATTAAAAAGTATTATTTCTTATTCCGAAACAACTTTTGATCCAGATGGTAAATTGTCACCAAAAAATTTTTTTGTATTATTTTTAATATGATCTAGAATAATCTATAATTTTTTCATTACTTTGAAAATATTTGTAATACAGCGCGATAAGAAAAGCGACTGAGATTGGCATGGAACTATAGGTGTTTTTCAATAAGAGACATAGATGACGCAATGAATCATTACATCTTTGTTGTTTACTAATGCTAAACAAAGTGAAATAGTTCACTGTGCTACACTGTGTCTCTCGTTGGAAAACATCGTACAAAATTCCGAATGATATTTGTATAAACAGAACGTATTGGTATACCTATTCTATTTGTGTTCATTGTCTTTGTAGAGTCTTTGATACTTCTACAGAATGAAAACAATTTCGAGGAATAGCCTCAATGGTGAAGCGACTATTATGATCGATGACTATAGGACAGTCTTACAATAGGTATATGCAGTTCTATTTAACTCTATTTTAGAAAGAGAAGGAAAGAGAGAGAGAGAGAGAGAGAGAGAGAGAGAGATTAGTAATAAAGATATAAAATGAAAAACCAGGTTAAATGAAAATGGTTACATTTTTTCGGTTACACTAATGTTTTCTTTAATTCTTTAACCCTCTGACAATGTGAAATTTTTATCCTTTGTCCGCAATCTGGAACTCCAAATTTTAGTACAGATTTTTCTATTGTTCTGAACTGTATAAAATTGTGAAAAAATCTTATATATTTGTAAAAGCTTTAATAATGAGTTCTTGTTCATCATAGAAATTGATTTGTATATTATGATATCAATATACAGGATGTCCTATGGAACACCTTGTCCAGGGAAATTGCTGAAACTAATCAGTTGTCATTTTTAAACGCATTTATAGAAAATAGGAAAAATAAAATATTTTTTAATAGAGGATATTTAGCAGTTTTATTTACATATAAAATAAAGACAATCGGAAGTATTTATAGCATTTAATTAAATGTTTATAAAAATATCAAATATTGTCAATCTTAATAATACACATTTTCGAAATGCTAAATTCTTAATAACTTTTTGGAAATTAAAAAAAACTTATATATTAGTACTATTTTTTACTGATTTTTTTACAGATTTCAATTTATCAATCAGTATTTACTGATCAATCAAAAAATCGACTGTGCCTTTTTTAATTCCCCATCAATATAATTGTTAAAGAACAAGGAAATATCACAAAGAAGTAGAATTATAATAAAAATACATTGTGACGTAGGAACGGTATTAATAATGATATCGAAATATATGACACAGTTGCTTAATGACAAGACTTGCTTTGCATAGATTTACATAGATACAAAAATAAATGCGTACGCGTTCAAGCGAGTAATCGCTTTAAATAGATTAATCAACCTGTCACTTTGTCAGATTGAAAAATGTGTAAAAGTGGACAAAGTAGGTATAGTCTTTAAAATTAAATGGAAAAAAAAAGAAACGAGCTCGTGCCGCCAAGATATACACTAGGTATAAATTTCATTTCGCTTTAATAAAGCGAAGGGTTGGACTGTTTTTATGTCCTCCATTTCTGAAAGACACCGCGCCGCGCCGCGGACGCGAACGGACGGAGCGCGTTAATTATTTTCCGCGTCTAATTAAAGGTGTCTACGAGACTCACGGCGTGCATCGTGGCAATACCGGATGTACAGGCTTGCGTGGTTTACAGTGCACGCGGCCTGGCTCCGTAATGCTAATGAATCTTCCGAGGCCAGAAGAGGCTTGCTCTAACGGTTTAAGCGCAGACAGCGCGGCGCTGGCCGGTGGATTATTAACTCCGCCGAGTCGAGAGAGAGAGAGAGAGAGAGAGAGACTCTCGAGGAGAGAGAGTGCAAAAACGCGATTCTCGCAAAACGCGACAAATAGCGTGTAGGGCTGGCGTGCATCTAAATCATTCTGTACACACGTTTTCCTTCTCTCTCTCTCTCTCTCTCTCTCTCTCTCTCTTTCTTCTTATATAAAAGCTGATGTATTTTTCTGTTTTATTGCTTCAATTTCAATACATAAATATAGACGTGCTTTTACTTTAAAATACATACATACCGAGACATACTTCATACATTTCATTATTATTACTATAAATTATTATTTTTATTTTTTATTTTTATTATCCTCTTATTTTCTTTTTTTTCTTTTTATAATTCTATAGAATATCTTGAATTTAAATTTATTGTACATGTTGTCTTTAAAATTTTATATATACTTGGTTAGTGCTTGAAGGGATCCACCTACCCTATCCTAGAGCGCTTAATAATTAACGATATCTCTCTCTTTCTCTCTCTCTCTCTCTTTCTTTCTCTGACTGTATTTAAGCAGCGACTCTATGCGCATTTACTCCTATAACGCAAACACGTTCTTGATATGAGTAATACTATCATTAGGCCTACTGTTATCTTATTGATTACGACATTTCATTATGAATTGTTGTGTTATTAAGAGATGTGTGAGTATAGTGCGAGTGCTCAAATGTGTGCTCACTTGGGTGTACTCGCGCACATAATTTATTTCTATTACTTTATGTATAATTTCATTTCATTTTTATTTTTGTTTTTAAATTTGATTACGTGCAGTGGTATCTTTTGTTTCTTGTTATTTATTGTAGTTGATGCTTTGCACTTGAAGGGATTTATCCCAGAACATCTAATAAATGATGATGCTCTCTCTCTTTCTCTTTTTCTCTCTCTCTCTCTCTCTCTCTCGATACGTAGAAACGAGTCGTTGGTATTGTGCACGCGGATATAGAAGCCATTCCCGCTAAACGCGCCTGTAATTACAATTGACCGACATCCCACGTCTGCTATCGGGACATCAAAGCGCCCGCGTTTCCGCGTGTCGTTCGTAGAACCGCATACGCGATAGAAACGAATTTACATGCCGTTGTCGTTATCGCCGTGGAAACTAATCATCGTCGAAACCCGTCGAAGCACGCCACCACGCTCGTTTGCGACGACAAAGCGACACGCGACGTATTTTTATTTTAGCTTCATTTTCTCCCATTTCTCGCTGGATAAACGTATCACGAGAAAGCGCAATGGAATCAGTCATTATAGATCTTATTTCATCGTAGGTACCAAATTTGAATGCGATAATCAATTCCGTGCTCAGATTTCGCAATAATCCACGCGATGCAATGTGCGCAAATAATGTTATGTTCATGTCAGACTAGATATTGAAATTGAAATTGAGATTGAATATAATATCAGAAGAAGGAAAATCAATATCAAGTTTAATGAACTTAGCTTTAATTGGTCATATTCAATCTCAGTCTTAAACTCTGATTTGATACGAGTATCAACGATTATCAGCACTAAGGTAAATGTACCAGTAACTGAACATGTATTTATATCCGCACACTTACACAAGATTTATTATTATCAATCTCTCAAATGTTTTTTATTACAATATTATAATTTAATTATATTTAAAAAAGTATTTGAGATTAAAAAATAATAATATAGACAAATATATAAAGTTTTGTATAAATCCAGAGATGGATATATGTCCGATCACTGGAACATTATCTTAAAAATCCTTTTCTTCTCTGTCCCCTTTTGGATTTTCGATCTTATAAAGAAAGGCTAGATGAGTACCATTTAATTAGTACCACGATTTAAACAAATGATGCAAAGTGGGAGTCTTCACGTATTGGAAAAAGAGTTTAATTGCATTAATTAGAATTCTGATTGAAAATAGACAAAAAAAGAAATCAGAATCTTTTGGTTGAATCTATATATTATAATTCTAGTTAAGATAGCCGGAATTCTGATTTATGTGATCAAAATCCTCTGATTCATCCATTCCTCTGGTTCAACCAGAAATTTTTTTCAGTTGAGGTCAAGGAGACACCATCACTATAGAAATTCTCAAGAGATTGAATATCATACCAATTTGGTCCGCTATATTTTTCAAGACTTAAGATAGAACGAGATTGATATCTTGCATCTTAAGGCCAGAACATAGACTTTTGCATAACGCATAATATATAAGAGAATCATAATCAAGCAGAGGCCTTCATTTCATGGGAAGGAAAAATTCTGATTGGTTGATTCTTTCATGCGATTCTTTATGTGTTATGCAAGTCTTTATTTTATCTTATGCATCTATCCGATAGAATAAAGGCCTGAGCATAATTGAAAAGTACAAGTAATAGTAACAGGGAATAATACATTTTAATCTATCAAAAACCAGAATGTACGATTTCTGATAGGTTGAAATCTGTTTTCTGTTCTTATTGCCTGTGCTTTTCAATTGTGTCTCAGGCTTAAACGGTGTTCGTTCAATTTCTTATTTGAGGATCTCTAATTGGCGTCGTTTTCGCGCGACAATTCACACATCGCAGACGTAAATCTAGGTGTAAATGAGTCTGCGTTTGCAAAGCGTGCACTAGTTACAGAGGAGGGGAAGGAGGTCTAAAAGTAGATAGTCGGCTGAGTCTTGTACTGTGAAACAAGTGATCTGATCTTCATAGTTAGTTACCCTTGAAATTCGAATCATCTTGAAAAGAACCGCTTTCAGTCTACTCGTCGCATAACTCGCGATTACATTTCGGCGAATGCAAATGTCATGTCTCAGTGGAGGGAGAAAGTGATTGTCTCCGAGATCCATGCGTAACACTTTCCGAGCCGCAATCAATCCCTTGACATTCGAAGAGGAGCGTTTCGCGGTTCTGTGTTATCGCGAGTTCGAGATTACAAGTAAGATCCGGTTAGTTTAGATCAAGTGTACGCAATGATGCAAACCGTTTAGTTTTCGCCATAGATAATTGCGCGGAAAAAATAATATCGTATATTATCAGCATTAGCTTAATAGCATTAGCTAACTGAAAATAATCTTGTTAATTTAGTAATAATATTAATCAAACTGATACCTCGTGATCTTGTTTCAATAAAATATTATTTATTTTATTAATAGATATGGTTATTGAATTAACAGTAAATTTTCCAACAAATCGGTTGAAAGACCGATAAAGTATATAATACAAGATAAATGAAGATACAACAATCAACAGAATCAAGATTATTTTTAGTAAGACTGATATAAGCAGCATTATTACTGATTGCTTGTCTTTTGTGCAGCTTTATCTCTTTTTGTAGTCTCTTTTGTTGTGTCACCGTATTTCAATAAAATTATTATTATTATTATCATCATCATCATCATCATTATTATTGTAATTATTATTATATTATAGTAATATATTATTATTACTGTTAATACATTATTTTTTCGTGTGCAATAAAACATATCCTGCTACAGACATATAGCGTGTCCTAAAACTGACGATAAAAATATGTTAAAATCAGATTCTTTATAATATTTTAAGACGAAACGTCTAATACAAAAATGTCAAGGTTATGTTAGTTTTCAAATAAGAAGAGTTTAAAAATTACGAATGACAGGGCTAGAATTTCGCGCGCTCAAGGATAGCAAGATATGAAGGTGTTTCCTCGAACTTGTACCTTTGACAATAACAAAATTCAGTACTTTTACATCTTGTCATTTCTGAGCGCATGAAAAATTCTAGCCCTGTCATTCGTAATTTTTGAACTCCTTCCACTTGAAAACTATCGCAGTAATTTTGTATTAGACTTATCGTTTTAAAATGTTACAAAAAATCTGTCTTTAAAATATTTATCGTCAGTTCTTGGGGATACCCAAGTATATATACATACAGTAGAAGTGTGTGCACGTAGCAGTGTTTTTGTTCTGTAAAAATTGAGGAAATTGAATTTATTATGCACAGCCAGTACGACTCGTACATCTGGATACTTTTATAGCGCTAGCTACTTCTAACGTTGTGACTCTACATGCCCTGGGTATGACATAAGGTTCCACGGATTGCGGCTCGTTACGCATTCAAATCATTTCCGCGAAATCGGTTATCGTCGGCGGAACTGAAAGTATAGTCGACTCGGTATGTTCCCATGCGACTACAATGTTCATTCTGTTTATCGATATAAGATCGCGCACTTCGTCCCGAGCATTGATTACGAGCGACGTTTGCTCATAATATCTGACGTCATTTACGACAGGAAATAGTGCCTCGTCTCTGATCGGGCATAATTCAATGAAAACCACAATCAGCGATCGAATTGCGAGCTGTCGGCCACCCGCTCATTTCGATCCGCGGAGATAAATAAGTTAAACACCGTGTCTCTCCGTTCTTGGCAATCTCACGTCTCTCTATTTTTATGTGATCGAAGAATCGATTATTGCGCAATCAATGGCTTCGTTCAGCAGAAAAAGCAGCTTTACAACTGTTGTAAAATTCTTTAATATGATTGGTTTATACATTTAGAGAAACTAAGGGCACCCACCAATCATATTAAAGACTCTTACAACCTCGCTTACAACAGTCGCAAAGCTGCTTTTTCTGCTGAATGCAGCCAATGCAATGATACAAATATCCTTTGGAACGATGCTTTTTCTTTTGAGATAGAAAAGTATCCCGCGCTCCGATCGTAACGATAGGTGTATTAAGAGATAATAAGCACTTGCGATCGCAATTACGTCACCGACGACGATTACCGCCTCGACTTATTGCTGATTCCAGTCGAATTAAAAATAAAGGAAAAATAAAAGGAAAGAGATCGTCGCGAGGAACTGTTAGGTGGTAATCTCTGGGATATTTTCACGATGTTTTCCTGTGCAATTAGACGCGGTGGCGCGCGGCGGAGCGGAGAGCAAACAAATCGGAGTACCTGCGAGACAGAACTCGATATTGTCACGATGAGATGTTCGTCGCCGAGTCAGCGAATCGCATCCCGCTTTCCGGTCTCACCGACATTCGTATGAAGAGAGAGAGAGAGAGATATGTATTAGGAATTACACACGTGTACCGTGCCTAAGCTCTCGAAAGACTCGCGAGTGAACGAGCGAGCGAGCGCGCGTGTATGTAATTTTGCCGCGCCGCGACCGGTTGTCGATCAAGCGCTTTCGTAAGAAACACCTGCGAGTCATTATCCCTCGCCTACCTTGGATTTCCCCCGGCGATTCGATTTGTACACGTGCAAAAAGAAAAATCGCTCGCACGCTCCACTCGCCGCTCTAAGCAATAATTAATGTATTGTACGCTAGGAATCTCAGGGATTACGATATGGCAGATTTTGGCAAATCAGTGCCATTGTCCTTTGATCGAGATTCGAAAGAGCGGCTTTCTCCGGTCTTTTTTTTTATCGTTATCCTATGAATATCAGTTCGCAAAAGTTCGAATTCGTAGTAAATGAGCATTTCGCGTTTTTGAAATATATTTATTCTAAAGAGTACAGATGTGAATTTATTCCGTATATATACCTATACACCAACATTTATATGGATTTAAAATCCATGTTAAATCAATATTCTTTCGATGTTTATATCAGCATTAACAGGGTGAGGATTACGTAAACATTGAATAGTATTAAATCCACACATCCATATTTTTTTAGAGTGTACTGGAGGTGCCATGCCAGAGTTGTAGCACACAAAATGCATAAGTATAACGTAGCATGAAACCGTATGGATCAATGAGCACGTTATGTAAATCAATATGACAGCTTTATGCTGGATGCTCATTTATCTTTGCTATGCTCTTTGCTATGCTATACATTTTGTGTGCTATAGCCCTAATTATCGCTGTCTCCATATCTGTCTTTATCTATTTAGATATTTTACTGCGCTGTATCGATTGTCTATAAGTTCCTTAACAGTTTTGAAGTTCTAATATTACAAAGGTATGTATCCCGTAAAGTTAGATAAATGTACACGATTGTCATCTATATAGCAAGCGCATAGATAGATTTCAAATAGACAAGGACAGATGTTGGAACAGTTTTGCTACGTTATTTAAACCGATGGTACTTTTGTGATGTAAGAGAATACCAGATGTAAACATTCTCGTTGCTGTGCAGATGATGTTCAAAGTAATGATGACATTTGTAACCATTCAGAAATTAATCCCAAATTTTATAAATTAATATAAAGCTATTATTAGAAATTTAAAATTGCCACTAATCAGAAACTGGCTCCAAATTATATTTAGCCGTCATTTACATGCAATGTTAAACCTAAACAGAAAGAACGACTTTGCTGAAGTATCTAAAAATTTAGCTATAGATACAAATCTGAAAATAATTTTGTAGGACTATCAAAATGATTAAGTAGGATGCTTAAACTGTGGTTGCAGAATGTTAAAACTTTTGCAGCATTGCATATCGTGGTTGGAATTTTTACGTAATTATTTTGATGGGCCAACAAAATTATTTTCAGATTTGTATTTGTAACTAAATTTTTTTAGATACTTCAATAAAATCGTCCTTTCCATGTAATATTCTTACATCCTGGATACCTTCAGTATACATGTTTTAAAATCGCATCGCGTTTCGCACCTGTAAAAATCAGCGAGATTTTCGGTGCCCGGTCGCGGAAGTGGGAGGCGCATGGCGTAATTATGTAGATGTGACAAATTTCGCGTTGCGAATTTTGCATAGCCTGCGATTCGTGTAATTTGATCATTCTGTTGGCATTTTTCTATCGGAAGGGAGAAGAAGGAGGTTTGATACCGGGTAACATTCTGAACGAGTCTCGAAGTGATATCATAAATCGACGCTCTGGGCATCGACTTTAATCGGCGCAACGGTGTTCGCAATTTGTCATTTTCCCTCTAGTAAACTCGACTCGGTAAAGACTGGAAATAGCGACAGAAATACGTTTCTTGTAGTTCACGCCAGATATTTTAACGCCTTGACACATCGTCGACAAAGTATATCCTCAAATAGACCGCCCTATGTTTGCCACGCTGTTCGCTTGCGGACGACGAATTGCGTCATCGTGCAACACTAGTCGCGCGAATCGAGTAGAAGATAAAACTCTTATAAGCGGAATTTTATGTACACGGAGAGAATTTTCTTTTAAAATTCACCCTGAAAATATGGTAGTTGTGGTATACAATACAATTTTTAAAGATTTTAAAGATTACCATGCACTTCAGTAAAATTGATCAAACTTATTTTATATTATACTTTAATGTAATTTTATTAATGAAAGAAAGAGATTTACATTAAAATTCTTCAAAATACAATGTTGTTCCACGATTGTCATATTTTCAGAGTAAATTCTAAAAAAAAATTCTCTCCGTGTAAAAATTAAATAAAAATATCTTCTTCTGAACTAAAATAATTCATTGCCTAACGACATTCGTTCTCTATATTGGCTGCGTTTAGCAGAGAAAGCAATTTTGCAATTGTTGCAAAAATTCTTTAATATGATTGGTCTTGCCTTTAGTTTCTTATTAAATCTACGCTGTTAAGTATCAAAAGGCCAATAGTAATCTAATTCCTTGAGTTAAATAATATTATGCTATTTTTAATTTTTATACGGAAAAAAGAAAGTAGCTGCTGTAACTAAAAACTGCATGTGGTAATTAAATGACAAGTGTAAAAAATATGGACAACTAAAATATAGATATCATAGCTAATGTCTTAGCTGTGATACCTACATTATAGCAACAATAGCAAACTATTTCACCGTTATAGTTTATTAATTTATAGTTACGGTAGCAAATCTGATGAATGAGCAATTTCTGATGAATTCGGAGTATTCGCGATAAAGTAAAGCGTGCGATGACGACAATTTGCAAGACAAGATCAAAAGTAATAAATAAAAACAAAGCTTTCGCAATTCCGGCGAAAACTTCTCGTGAAACCATAAAGCTATTCTTTACGTCTACCTTTCACCATCGTCACTTTGTGTTTCAGTGGTTTATTGCGACTATACCGCCTCGGGAAGGTCACTACAGTTCCTCGAAGATTACATCGCCAAGGAGGTGCTGCCATGTTTGGGCGACACTCGGGCATCCACGTCCATCTGTAGTCTACAGTCCTCTCTTTTTAGGTAAGCGATAATGGGTTCGAGAAATCCTCGTCCTTCAGAAGAGTAAATGTAGCTTTGCAAAGAGTCGCTTTCGTTGGAATCGTGTGTACGAATTGTACATTTTCGGAAAGAACGGTTTTGTTAAAATATTTAAAAATTCACATACAGATCTGAAAATAATTTTGTTGGATCAAAATTATTATGTAGAACGCTCAAACTGATTGCTAGAATGTCATAACTTTTTGCAACGTTGTTCACCATGCTCAAGTTTCCTATGATTTCCTATATTTTGATAACCCAACAAAATTATTTTTAGATCTGCATCTACATGAATTTTTAGATACTTTAGCAAAATTATTTTATCTGTGTACGAATAGAGAGAAGTCAAGAAGAAACGTTCATTTTATTCTAATTTATTGTGATGAGAATTTAATTCATTTATGAATCCTATCTCATTTTTCTTCTTTTTTTCATTGTAATATTTTTGCGCCATAAATGAAACTTTTCATTCATCCTGTACTGTTTAACTTTTAATTCATGCTCCGTAGGCTCTTGTAGGCTCCACTTTATATTATTGATCGTAATTATTATTTCATTAACGTAATCTAATTTCCCTTTCTCGTCAGTCGATTGCTCGTGAAAGGATCTCATTCTGGCGAATAATAAAACGTTCTCTCGTTTACTCTCATCCGTTCACTCGCTCACTTATTCAAGCTATAAATTAATCTTATTCATATTTCATTTCAATGTAACTGGGACACTGCGGTATTGTCGATATGCGAATTTTCATCCGCGTGTTCTCGCATTAATTTTTGTATGCAAATTGCGTTAGGCGCAGCGTTCATGTTTTGACTTGTCTGAGACGAGAAACACTCGCTCCTCTCGCCGACGCGTCTGCTATTAAATCGAGTTATCGTCTGTCGCGATTTCTAATTCGACATTCCACGTCCGATAAGCAACGAGTTACGAGTCGCGACAGCGAGTCTGCCCGCGTCTGTCGTTTTGCTCGCGTTATATTGTTTCGAAAGATACCCGCTGGAAACTTTCTCGGTCGCAACATAAATTTAATCGGCGTCCCGATTAAAAAATCGCTTAATGATGAAGTACTCATCGTCTAAGCGTTATCATCAGCGTTATCGCCGACGACAACGACTTTCGAAAGAAAACGTAAACCGGATCGCTTTTAAATCTTACCCGACTAGAGGGCCTAGTTCTGCAACTTACAATTAACTCTTAACCGAAATTCAACTTATTCCTCATCTCTTTTCAATTTTGGAATTGGAAAGAGATAAGGAATAAATTTAACTAATATGTAACAAAAATTTTTTTTATAATAATTAGAGGCATTTTTGAAGCCTTTTACAGTGAAAAAATAATTTTACTCTATGTCTGGATATGCTTCGATCCACTTGCGGCGGCGCGAAGAAAAACATGGACCGGATCGCTTTAAATCTCTCTCGATCGAGTGGCAGTGGCGAGGGGTGCACGAAACGGTTTCGATTCCTCCGTTTTGTTCCTTTACGCTGACGTCCCAGATCAATATTCATTCCTTTTCCCCTGGAAATCGTGATGCTTACTCAATGGTCCTCGAAAAAATCGCGATAATGATAATGATGTACATGATGGTCTCATCATTGCGACGGATGACACATTCAGAGGCCGTGTGTACGCAATAAATTACCGTGACCCGCAATTTCAATCTCTCTCTGTCTCATCAATTTGCTGATATTGTTTATCTCCATTGGGGGACAGCAGCATCGTTTGAGACGTATATCGCTTTCATTTCATAATTTATTATGCAGCTTGTATATAGCGGAGCGTGACATTCAATCGCAACCCAGAATTCATTTATGTTTATACTGCCGATCAAAAGAGAGTTTCAGAGACCACATATAAAATTTAAGAAAATTCCGTAAAACATTACTTAAAAGTTCGATTTATGCCTTGCTCAACATTTTTTTAATTTGAAAGTAAATAGGGATATTTATAATTGTGATGAACATTGTTTGACTTCAAGAAAGTAGGTTACAATCAGAAAGTTGTTTTTTCCTAAATTGCGTTATTAAATTATTTTAGAAGAAGGAAAAAGATGTGGAAAAGTCGTTCAGAAAAAATAAATAAATTTGTAGTTAAATTATCGAGATTATTAAAAGAAAAAAACGATTAAATATAAGAATGACTATTTTAACGAAAAAAGTATTTAATATTCTTTATTACTTTTCTGGTAAAAAAGATTTTGGAAGAAATATTTTATATAAAATTTTCAAATATTTATATTATTGTTTATTTTATCATAAAACAATGAACCAAATAATAAAAACATGTTAAATTATGAGTTTGATTTGGTTTCATATAGTAGATATTTTCTAAAATGGCCTACTTTAGTTATTATAATTTAAAAGAAAATTGAACAGTCACATAAAGCTTTTTTTCTAAAACTGAGCTGGATTATTTTAGAAGATGAATGAAAGAGTCTTAAAAAATTAATAAACTTGTAACTAGATTACCTAGTAAAAAAGTAATTAAACGTAAGAGTGATTACTTTAATTAATGAAGAAAATATCTTATAAAAAATATTTTCTGTAAAATTTTCGAATTATTTCATATTATTTTTCATTTTATTATAAAATAATGAACAAAGTATTAAAAACATCTTAAATTATAATATATAAATTTGTTTTTATTTCACATAGTAGACAATTTTCAATTAATGATTTCAAACCTTTGACCTGCGTGTATACAGCTTTGTCTTATTTATAGAATATTAATATTCTATAAATTCCCCGTAAATATTAAATAAAAAGAGATATCAATCGGGTAAATGTTCCATGTTGTACGACGAGGTACTTAAATTAACAATTGAGAAATTAACATAATTAACTTTCTTGAGTGACGCGCTGTCGCAATGCTGTTCGAATCCTCGTTAATTATGATTACCGTGTACTGCGAAATCGATGGAGACTACAAACTGTAAGGTGTGCATCGCTCTCCTCGACCTATGTCTCTTGTCTCACGACACGTCATACGCTGCTAAATCCATATTGACTCTGTGTCAGTCGGCCGAGTCAAACGAACTTACACGTGTCGCAGCTGCTCATGAATACCTGGAGGTGTCCGATACATACAGCTTTATTATCGTGAATCAGCGGCCACGTTATTCACGTATTTCTAATTTATAACGGAAGTACTATCTCGTTGTCAACACCTTCTTCTTCTAAGAAGAAGAATTCTATTTCTAAAACCTATCAACTATGCTATCAGGAACTATTACGAGTGTAAATAGAAGTTGCATCAAAATTTACGGTGCGAAAAGATGAAGAGCCAACTTCACACACGTAAGAAAGATCGCGCCAACGGACTCTTGGCTGGTGTTCATAATTGATTCTTATATTTAAGACTGTCTTAAGTATAGTCTTAAGGTGTCATGAACCAATCAAAGAGCCTCATTTTAGTATCTTAAGACATTACTTAACTTCTTCAGACCTGATTTTATTGGAAGCATGTTAAAAAAATGTTTTTTAATTCAATTTATGCACACTAATAAGTAGGTAATTCATATTAAACAATTAATTTTTTTTTAATTTTGACTATTTTTCTGACATATACATTATTGCGTGCATCAGATCTCAGATGATGTCGATAGAATTAAATAATTTCAACATATAATATCTTGATGTACATTACAATGAACGCAGAGTCTGAAAGGGTTAAGACAGTCTTAAAATAAGAACTGACTTATTACCGACCTTTATCGCCAATTTCACGAAGGTCAGTTCCATACATTTGCGTTCGTTTATTGTTGCAGGTATGAGGCCAGAGACATCGTCAGGCACGCGGTCGGGGCTAGCGAACAGGATGCAGTCCTGTTCACCGGTCAAGGCACCGCCGCTGCCCTTCGCACACTTTTACGGCATCTCGATCTTTCCAAGTCCACCGTAGTCTTCGTAGGCCCGTTCGAGCATCATGCCAACCTAAGGCCTTGGCGCGAGCTCGATGTCAAGGTAAGCGGACGGTCGGCAGATAAATTTGCGTGGAAAAGCCGTGCGGCTGATTCGAGCGCCGGATAAGCATGGGCGGGCAGTAAAATGCAGCGACGGCGAAGTGGATCGTTAAAGCGGGCCGTGATGGCCGTAGGAGATGCGTGAAGAGAGATTCGTACGGTATACGCAACAAACGCGGCGTAGCTAGCCCGAATTTTGGCAGCGTGCCGAATATCGTTTTGCGCGAGCGACCATTCCACCTACTCATCGCGACCCTGATATGCGTCACTTCTTCTATTATCTAATATCTTTTAAAGGTCAAACAATTTAATCGTTAATTAATCCTTAGTTAAGATAATCCTTATTTTAGAAAATGGATGAAATTCTTTCGTAAAAAATAAATGATTTTATAGATAGATCATCGAGTATAAAAAATGATTAAACGTAAGAGTTGCTACTTTTACGCAGAGAGTATCTTGTAAAAATATTTTCTGTAAAAAACTTTCAAATATTTTATATTGCTTTTTATTTCATTATAAAACAATAAACAAAGTTAATAAACATACTTTAAATCACTCCCATCTTAAAAAAGAGTGGCTTAATTTTCATTCTTTAAAAATAAGATTTCACTCTTCACACACACACAGAGTGAGATTTACTTCAAAAGTTTTAGAGAATATTTTCTTTAATTTTTTTTATAATGCATAATTTTACACTCTCTAAAGGTATTGAAATATATGTAAGAATTATTTAATAATTTTTGTAAACTTATAAAAGTGATGAAAATTAATTGAAACATGGACAGTCATTACGTGTATAGTATACCGGAAAATCATCGTGTGTCTACCAAGGATTAATTAATTTGTTATAAAATATAAATGATATTTCTGTATTTACAAATGTTTTTATTTTGTAACAAATACGTATCTTCAAATATAACACAAGCGGTTGGACATTGACTTCGAAGAATTCGTCTCTAATAAATTTCGTGGAGGCCTTGAGACATTCCGTATAAATATTTTCAAGGCGCACTATAATCCACAAAAATGACCCTCAATCTAGAATAGTCGGGGATTGACGCTTGATTGTTTACAGTCGTCTAATTGCAGACACGCTCATCGTCGAGCCCACTGTCGAGCGGCGAGTCCTTTGATAGAGCAATTAAACTGTCTTTACAGATAATACGAGTTTCCGAGACTCGGGAGGGCTTCTTGGATCTGAATGATCTCGAACGGGGCCTCGCAAGAATACGGAGCGAGGGCGTTGCGCAAATGATCGGATGCTTCAGCGCTGCCAGTTGTATAACGGGGGTTTTGGCAGATGACGTCGCGACGACCCTCCTGCTGCATCAATACGGCGCACTTAGCGTGTGGGATTACACCACCGCAGGTAATGATCGACACAAAATCAGTCGCTAACCGATCCAACCGGCCATAATCAATTACCATAATAATTTTCAAGCATGGAAAGCATATGGAAAGAACAGTTTTGCTGATATATCTAAAAATTTAGTTAAATATAGATCTGAATCTGAAAATATAATTTTTTGTTTGGACCATTAAAATAATTATGTACACACAAAAAAATACATACTGCAAGTAATGATTATTTGTTTCAAATAATTTAAAAGTTCATATATCCGCAAATCTATTATAAGAGTTCATCACAAGCATTAAATTTATTTAAAATGTATTCTGAATCCTAGTAAGTTTAATATTTCAGTCAGGATTATTAAATTAAAACAAATTCGATTTGCTTATTATAGGTATAAAGTCGCTTTTTCTCAATCAATTTTATAACATTTTTCAAAAGAAAATAATTTCTATTTTTATTTTGGGTATATAATGAGTTTTTCTAGAATTTGTAATAAGTACAGCTTAAGATTGTTATTATAAAAATATTCTTTGTTAAAGATAATCGTTACTTAAAAGGAAGAAAGTAAATTGAGTAATCAAATTCTCTTGTAACAGAGTGATATTTTTCTGTGTGTAACTCAAACTGATTGCTAAAATGTTAAAATTTTTTTGCAGCATTACTCATCATATTTGAGTTTTCTACATAATTATTTTGATAGTTTGACAAAATTATTTTCAGATCTGCATCTATTTAAATTTTTAGATATTTCAAAAATTATTCTTTCCATGTAAAATAAATAAAAAAAATGAGCTGCTAATTAATCTTTCATTACGTGCGTGAGGTATCTAGAACGACCAGAACGCTATTTATACACATTATTATATTTAGCGTAAATTATTTCACAATTATAATAAAAAAATTTTTTCTACGTTTATCTTTATCTAAAGCATGTATAAAATATTATTAATCTTTATTTAATTATAAATTACCAAGAGAATTATGAAAATTGAGATATAATGTGTCAGTAACATTTCGCGCGAATAATTATTTAAAAAAAAATCACGTGGGTGTGTAATATTGAATTAATTCATAGTCATATAAAAACTTTATTAATTATACTCATTATTTATACCAAAAAATTAAATAGTTGTAATATACACTATAATTTTTCTGCATTGCACTGGTTCTGCTGAAGATTTTTAGTTACTGGCTTTAATATGTGCCAAGCGAATTACGTGTCTCACTTTGTGTGATGCACGTAAAATAAATATCTTCGTAACAAAGATGACTTAAGTATTATTGATGCTATAATACTAAAATCCTTTACATAAGCGCTCGAACGTTATGTAAATGGACAGATG
The DNA here is from genome assembly GCF_001594055.1 of Mycetomoellerius zeteki. Taxonomy (NCBI): domain Eukaryota; kingdom Metazoa; phylum Arthropoda; class Insecta; order Hymenoptera; family Formicidae; genus Mycetomoellerius; species Mycetomoellerius zeteki. The sequence goes on along the minus strand of NW_017257249.1, from coordinate 204,700 downwards.
ATAAACGGTTGAGTATCAGAGATAGAAGGCACGACGCCACGATGTTATCAATGTTGTTTTTTCAGCTCCGTACGTCCCGATCGACATGAATCCGCATCTACCCGGAGTCGAAAAGACCGCGGTGCACAAGGACGCGATTATCTTCGCGGGCCACAAATTCATTGGCGGCGTACAATCGCCCGGTATATTGGTGACCAAACGATGGCTCCTGCGGGAGGACGTCGAGCCGGAGGACATGAGAGACTCCCATTACTATCACCGTGATCCTGAGTTGCGGGGCGAGAGCGGAACCGCCGGTGTAGTCGAGAGCATCCGATGCGGATTAGCGGTCCAGCTGAAGGAGAACGTCACGCCGAGGGCGATCGTCGCGCGGCAGGACAAGATCTCTCGGTGAGCGCACTTCTTTTCAAGGCGAAGAAACCGCGCTTCGATTATATTAATTACGACGAAAGACCCCATATCAGAGTCTCGCGATTTTGGCAAAATCCTATGATAGAGAAAGATATATGTACTCTTTAAATTCTTTGAAGTGGAATCTCACTTTGAAGGATAAAAATTGAGTCAATCTTGGAAAAGAGTAGCTCAATTTTCAATCTTTAAAAGTGAGAATTCATTCTTCAAAATAACACTCTAAAAGTTTTAGAAAATACTTACTGCTTCCCTGTATACATACATCTTAATCTATTATAACTTACACTGTCTTATTGTATAATCTTAATTGAAGTTATATATTACAGTAAGACAGTATTAAGATTATACAGTAAAACAAAGTATAAAAGGGCCGTCTATACAATGGAGGAAGTAAGCCGTAAATTATAAGAAATCGACTATCACAGAATGTGAGGAGAATATAATTGATTATGATTGATCAATTTTTTACTCACGATTCTTTAGTGTAGACAACTCTTAAGTTGTAAGATAGTACACATATAGAGAGATAATATACTTTCTTTCTCATAAGATTTTAACAAAATCGCTCGTGATTAGACTCTCTGTTATGGAGTCTTTAATTATATCCGAAACAGTGATCGCGTCACGTAAAGTGACTCTTAGACGCTCAATATTTTTGTACAATTACTTTATATAATTTAATATTTAAACAATATTTAAACAATTTAAAACAAACAGTCTGGAGGTTCAATATACTGTCTAGAGATGATCAGTAATATTATGTAATAATATTGATGGCCTATAGGGGCCGCTTAAGAATTGTGTAAGGTATCTTTCCCACGTCTTTTCTCATCATCCAGGAAACAAATATGATCGTTTCGAGTAATTTCTTACCGTGAATGCCTTTCTATTTACGAGTGCTGATTCATACAAAGCGTTAGAGCTCTATTTGGGGCTTTTTTTTATCAGCGAATCGTAATTTTCCTTCGGATTAACTTTGTACGAATTCACTTGCGATTACGCGAGTACAATTTCGCCGATCGTATTACACACGCAATTGAGATGAGATCTCTGATACGTAGATCCATATAGTTGCAATAGTTCAACGCGATACTAATGATCATCGCTTTCTCTTCAGGCAAGTCTTGGCCCACGTGCGCACGATTCCGGAATTGATCCTACTCGGCAATTCCTCGCACAACGTGAAACGACTGCCCATCTTCTCGTTTATGGTGCGCCATCCTCGCGGCACGTTCCTCCACCATAATTTCGTCTGCGCTGTCCTGAATGACGTCTTCGGTATCCAGGCACGAGGAGGATGCGCGTGCACGGGTCGTTACGCCCATCATCTAATGGGGATCGACCGTGAACTCGCCAAGAAATACGAAAGCATCCTCTTGGAAGGGTATATACTTCTTTTATTATATTTAGATCAAGACTGAAAACTGTTTTCGATAAAGTTTATTTATCGCGAAATGTAGATATATTCGATATCGAGGTGATTAGAATAATTTTTATTTAAAGAGTTATTTTAAATTTGTTGCTTTATAAAATGATTCTAAATTAAATGTCGATACTTCAGAAGATAAATCTCAAGAGCTCAAAAAAAGAAAAAAACATCTTATAGGAATATAAATCGTTTAAATCTTATCTTTCAAATGATAATATATAATTGTTTAAAAGAAATGCTCAAATCGCCTCCGATATATTTCTATTTACGTTCTACGTTGTGATTAAGTTATAAAAAAACTTAATGAAATCGATAAATTAAAAAAATGTTTTTATTATTCATAGAATGATCCAATATTAAATAATTATTATTATCTTGTATGTTTTCGATTTAATTGATTTTAAGTATAAAAAGAGAAAATATCCGTCAAACAAAAGTCTCCATTTGATGTCGATTATATCTTACATCAACATTTCTATTATCATAAATAATGTAGATGAGATTCAACAAAATCTGATTTCATTCAAATTATAATATCTTAATTACTTCATCGCTTCGCACAAAACAATATTGTCATCCGTGCGAAAGATGATTACGTACATCGCACAGATCAGTAGAGCAGAAAGTAGTCGTCTATTAAACTCAACGCGGTATAATTTCGCATACTAGACACATGCCTAGAAATAGACGTTACGTCAGCTTTCGGTCTCAACTTGATGTAGGATTCTATTTTTATAAAAGTACAGTGCATGCAGATTGTATATAATTTATTTTATTTCAGACAACAGAACGGTACCGAGGAGACCATCGCGGAAAGTCTCAGACCGGGCTTTGCTAGACTGTCCTTCCCTTACTTTATGAATGAGACAGAAATTGCCTTTGTACTGGAAGCTCTTAAGATGGTAGCCACCGAAGGCTGGAAGCTGTTGCCGCAGTACGTATTGAATCCCGATACTGGCGAATGGCGACATCACACCAACAGCGTCTTCAAGGAACGTAAATGGCTGGGTTCGATCAGATATACGGACGGAAGAATGAATGCCACGGAGAGACGAGCTTCCGGCGCCGGCGTCTTCCCACAGAACTACGGTGACTGCCTGCAGACTGCCCGAAACATCTTCAATCGTGCTCGTAAAATGGCACAGCGATATCCGTTGCAGATCGACAAGAGTTTCAACTTTATGTGCGAGCGTATGGAAGCATTGCGCTGGTTCATACTGCCGAGCGAGGCACAGGATCTGCTTTTGGGTAACTCGCAGAACGTCAAGCAAGACGTGCCATTCAATCCCTTGCTGGCCTGGAACAAGTACAATACGAGCACCGTCACCACCAGTCACGATAGTCTAGTAAACTGCCTGACGCTGACGAATGGCATGAGACGACTGAATAGCGACATTCCGCGTACAGGCAACGCACCCATCTCGACGACCTCACCGAGGCATCGAAGCTTACCGGCGTTAAGCACGGTTCAGCGAACTCTGATGGCGACCAAGACAGAACTAAACCAACCATCATCATCGAGCAACAGCGAGGAGGAGAGTCCAAATCAAAATGAACACTTCTCTGGACACCGATCACCCGCCACATGTCCAAACTCACCAATGCCAGTTAGATTCATGGTGGGCGAGGCCGTCACTACCTCGGTCCTGGGATCTACATCTCGCACGACCGTTCGAACGACGAAAGAGCAGAGGGAACTAATGGAGGCAACCAATGCCGGGCGAGCGAGATGCAATTCTCTGGGTAGCACCACCGATGGATGTAACATACAGGGAAATCGCACTGGTGCCGCAACGGCATCCTCGCCGATCCCGCCGCTTCCACTGAGCCCGCAAACTCTGACCAGCTTGGGACTGAGCACGTCGAACGGTTCGTCGAAACAGAGACGTCTTCACTGCAGCTGCAGTAGTCAAACGGAGTTAAACTCTTTAGAATTGGATTCTGCCGCCAGTCCGAGTCACTCGATCTCTTCCCTGAACTATAATCATAATCCGGCATCGCCGCCGTCTTCGTACTCGTCGACCAGCGATTACACCGAGAGGTTGATAGGTGGTGGCAGATCTTCGCCTATTTCGACGAATATGGGTCAGGATGATTTAAGCGCGTACGTGAAGGAAATGACCAAGGAATTAGCGACTGAAATCAAATCGGAGATCCGCGAAGTGATTTCTAAAGTAGATGACGCTTTATCGGAAACAAATACGTCTGAGAACACGCCGCAGCATCACTCGCGGGCTCAGAGTATAGTTAATCAAACATGTGTGGAGGATAAGCAGTCGAGGCATGACTCGTTCACGGCCAGTGACATCGCCGAATACTTAATGGAATTCTCGAAGGAAATGGCGAGCGAAGTGAAATCTGAGATACGGTAATTTATTATTATTAATACAATCTCGATAAAAAATTTTTTATACATTAATATGTATAAATATGTATAAACATACATAAATATTCATAATCATATATAATTATACATGAAATATGTCCATACATCTTTCTTTTGTAAAATTACTTTTTAGTGTACTAAAAATAATAATAATATTGAAAAAACATCAAAAATAGTTAATGGGACTATTTTCGCATTGTTTGTCTTAGAAAAAATCAAAGTTTGGAAAAATGTAAAAAAATTTGCTCTTACATAATTATGTATAATTTTATATGCAACTATATATGAACAATTTTTTTACATTTTTTCAAATTTGATTTTTTCTAAAACAAACAACGCGAAAATTTTCCTTTTAATTATTTTTGATGTTTTCTCATTATTATTATTATTTTTAGTATACTAAAAAGTAATTTTACAAACTAAAGAAGGATGTATAAACATGTATGGACATATCTCATATATAATTATATATATTTATGAATATTTATACATGTTTATGTATGTTTATACATATTTATATATATTCATGCATGAAAAATTTTTTACCGGAATATCATAAATTAAAATATGAATATCAAGTACGATCAATCAAAATACAATAATTTTTAATAGAAATAGAATTAATGATATCTCTCATTTTTAAAGTGGTCACATTTATGTGAACTTTTTCAACAGATGCATGGTGAACGCCGTTGACGGACTTCACAGGTACTCGCCCGACGTATCCACTTCGGACGTTTCTTCGAACGGATGTGGTTCGCCCGATCGTGGAAGAATCGTGCTTCCCTCGTCAGCATCTCCGCGCCTTTCTGGCTCTAGAAAAAGTGGGCCGCTCGAGATCACCAGCAAGATTGGCGAACTGTCACAACAAGAGAGCAAAATGTCCAGCGAATGCTCCTCGGACGAGACTGTGATTTACGTGATGAAGCCGTCTGAAAGCGAGCAGATAGTGCGCACTCGTTCGAAAACTGAGGACGAGGAGGTGGAGAATGACGTGGATGACTATGTGGATGATGATTCACAGGAAGGACGCGGTGGCCTTGACATCGGTGACGCTCGGAAGGTCTTGCCAAAGATTTATTCGGCCGTGAATTCGGTCAGCTCCCAGGATAGTGGCATAAATATGTCCTTTCAAGAGAGTGACAAATCGATAGACTCGTTGGATCTGAAACGAAGCAGCAGCGCCGAATCCAACTCCGCTCACAGTTACGGGCGAAAACCCAGAACATCATCAATGATGAGTCTGTCGACTAAGTGCGGCGGTAAGCAGCAAGCGCGTCAAAACGACAATCTATCGGAAGACGAGGAATGCACAGGCGATCTGCGAGAGGAGGAGGGCGACGGTCAGGAGAATAATTTTGATGACAACGAGTCCAGATTGGAATTCCTACGAACTCAATGGCACTGCCCACCGAAGAACATGTGGAAACCTTCGGTGGAAGCTATGCAAGAATTCGATATGATTCGGGACAATGACAAGGTCTTAGTCTGCCTGTCAGCGATCGGCAAAGACTCGCTTTCCCTTCTACATACTCTACATCAATACAGATTTTACGTTAGATCGAAGGGAATCGATTTTGAAATCGGTGCGGCCACAATCGACACTGGTGGCTCCGATCCCATAGAACTAATGAGTTATTTGAAGACTCTGGAGATTCCCTACTTTTATGAGGAACAGATGACGAACTCGAACAGTGTCAATGTCGACAATCCATTGGACGCTAGCATTGCCAGTGGGACTTGCAGTTTCTGCGACAAATCGGTCAGGACGCAATTGTACTCTTTGGCGAAACGAAATGGATATAACGTACTAGCGCTCGGTCAACATTTGGACGATCTCACGGAAAGCTTCCTTATTTCGGTACTTCATGGTGGCGTGTTGAAAACTATGAAAGCACACTACTACATACGTCGGGAGGATCTCAGGGTTATCAGACCATTCATCTACGTGCGAGAGAAGGCATTGAGACAATTCACCGAGAGCAAGAAGTTGCTTATCTTGCGAGATTCGCAAACTCTGTCTGAGGTAAAATCTACATCTCAAAGATCGTAGAATTTTTTTTCAAAGCTGATTGTTAAGCTACATCTACTTTGCAATTATTAAGAAATTAACTTTCTTATTTGTTTGTAAGATACATTCTTATCGATTTTCTCTTATATCATATATTACAGAAACAAAACAGAAGGAAGGAACTTATGCTCCAACAAGAACGCGCGTATCCGCGACTACATTGGTCCGTGCGCACGGCTCTACGGCCCTTGATAACTGCCCACGGACAAATTACTACCTTTGATTTGGCCTGCAGCGGTACCGGCGGCAATAGTCCAAGTGGCAGCACCAGTAGTAGCATAAGCAGTACTTGTAGCAGCAACAGCGGCGGCAACAACACCAGTAATCAGCAGAAACGACACCGGCGGATCAAAAATCCCTCGGCGAGCACTGCTTCGTCCCAACAAACTGACGAGAATGACGAGACCGACGAGGAGCCTGTACTTTGAGGAGGACCCATCGCGAGATGGGATCCCGATTGTCCTGCGGTCCCATCTTCGCGTCTTCGTCGCCGGCGTCCGATGTCGACATTCGCTCTCGTTAGACGAAGACGATTGCGCTTTGCAGCCGTAGGCGCCGCTACCAGGGCAAACGATCAGAGATCTGCCGAGAATGGCAACTGAGCTACAATTGCGAGCGGCATTTAAATGCAGAAGACTTTGCGAGGGATATTCCTCAAGAATTGCTCGTGTCTCTGAATGTTACTCGCGAGTGTATCCGTCGCTCATCGTTAGATCTTAACGATATATTCAATGGTCTTGAAAAGTACCCACGTGATATCGTCACAGTGAATAATTGTCGACTATTTGATGAAAACGTGACTGTTATTGAATTGTCGTGATCTTGGGTACAATTGCTTTCTGCAGCTCGATGGACGTTTTTAAAGGAGAATAGGCGCGATCAGCAAAATGTTATTTACTTTAAGGGACGATGTAAGCGTAAATTCTCTGAGCTTACGACGGAATGTTTGATTGTGAATAGTTAGGTGTGTTGGCAGCTGATTGCGCGATTGTCTGTTTTACGCCAAGATGCAACATAATTGGTAATTGATAATTGATCGACGAGTTGATATAGGACAGAATAGTGCATTGCGCCGTTACATTGTAACGTCGATTGTGGATTATATCATCGATACGGAATGATAAACGGACCGTTGCTGATGCGTGTATACGAAGGGACGCGATACGCTTGAGAGACGCGATAAGCGATAGCCGCTTAAACACTGACACAGGTATTATGTGTTACGTATCTTAGAGAAGTCATGCAGCGAGGGGAACGGAAGACAGTTTCACGAGCAAGCCAAAAACCTCGCGAAGAAGGCTCGAGTCGCGCGAATATACCTTTTTTTTATACATATACAATTATACTTTTTATTTGATATACTGCCTTTGGCGTCTAACACTTAGATCACTGAATCGCGATCAAGAAGTTTTGTAAGCGATCAAGGCTATTTTGATCGAGGCCTTTTCTATGCGTTTTTGACTTCCCCGACAATACGACTTGACAATAGATCCATTTTTTGCGGTCAAATAAATGTGTCTTTTAGATGGTCTGTCGGGAACGTCATCTCGGGCGAATTGAAATAACGGCACGATTTATCGTTACGTTATTTATTGTATCGGTCAAATTAAACCGATTAGAAGCATGGTCGAACATTTCGTTTTGAGAGGACCATATCGAAAGGTAAAGGCTGCAATGAACCGTTACCTGCATGAACTTCTATTTAAGAGAAAGGGAGGCACCCACACGACGCGTAAAGGATTAACGCTTCTCATGGATAGAGCGTATCAAGACGGATTTGTGTGAGACTTAAATATTCCCAAGCAACACATACAGATCCATTAAGACATCTGAGAAGTGACTAGGCACGTCTGAGATATAGTAAATGTCTCGTTTCCCGCGTTAATGGGATAAGTGCGAGAGAGGCTTGTAATAAAAACATTAATTTAAGGATTTGTTGGAAGAAACAAGTTTTTCGTTTCTATCTGACAAATATTTGAACAGCGATCTCCGATATTTCAGACCACAAAATGTAGATTCTCTCCTCTTAACTGGCATTGTCGAAGACACAGCGATATAATAAAGCTACGCTTTTTTTCACCGTAATTTTGTTTATGCAGCACGATTTGTGTTGTGATCAATAAATTTAGTTTCGATACAAGAAGAATTAACGATGTCAGGTAATGAACGAGATAAGAATTGCAGATAAGAATCCGATTACATCGCCAGTTTATTTAAGTATATAATAATGATGAATCATCGTGCAACGGGATCAATAAAAAAAATTAAATAAAAATTCTAGTAGAATAATAACGCCAAATTTTCGGTATAAAAGATCAAATTGTATTTTACTACATCGAAGATGTATAAATTTATTATCTCTGATCTTTGGCGGAAGATAACGAAGACTTGAGTCCGATCGGATTGATAGTCTAGTACTCAATTAATCCTAGAATCGTGGTCCTTTTCTATTATAATTATGCTTATCGAAGATAGGCATGGCGATGAAATCAAATTAATCCAGATTAATCCACTAATCATCGATTCACCGTGACTTTGATCATGCAACGAAATACATAATATTGTACAGACAGGATTCTGGTAAGAATTATTTTGTAAGATAGAATTGTAATAAAAAGTAGATAAAGATGAAGGATAGATAATGTTACGGTGGAAAAAGGAGGTGCACACAATTGGATTGTAAACGCCAGTTGATGAGAGATAGTCAGCCGAATGACATAAAGGATCTTAAAAAAAAGAGGACAGTCTGAGAAAAAATATCAAAATTTGCGAAGGGAAAATATGTAAGCCAATAGGCCCCAATCGCTATGTCGATTACAATATTTGTAGCAGCAGCGATCTTATGTTGTTCACTTATTCTCTCATGTTTGGCTGTTGTACGCTCGCTAATCGTTAGTACTGTAAGTAACGTTTAAGACTTGTACGTAGATCGCATGTGAAACAACGTACGCAACGTAGACGATGATCATTATAAAATATTTACGCTATGTACGTACCGTTCGCGTCGTACTGATTTTTTTAAAATGTTCGTTCGTTCGTTCATTCGTTCATCGTTAAGTCGAGAATGCGAGAGGCGGAAATTAACAACCAAATGCGACAAGCGAGATGGAAATTTTGATCTACACGAATCTTTGCGAATAGATATTCTCATATTTTCCGAGAATGGGACATTGTTACTGTAAAGATATGTAAGTTTATTTATCTCTAATAAAAATGAACGTTGAAGAAAAAAATGGAAAAATATATGAAGAAGACGAAAAGATTTCATTCTTTCTAATTAATAATTTTTAGTAAATAATGTCACAAATAAAACTGCGAGAATTTCAATATTTAGAGGAATAGAGGAAATCTATCGGCAACTCGGTCAAACTAATCGATAAATTGAGTATGCAATAAAGCAAGAATAGAGAACGGAAACCTTGAAAGATATGTCATATTAATTAACTGTTAAAGTGTAACTGTAAATTTAAATCAATTTCTCAAATAATATTGTTATTTGTTATTTTAACTTCCAGGTATAATATCAAAATGTATTATTTTAATATAAAATGTGGTTAAAAATTGCACAACCATATTGCACATCTAATCATTTTTATAGTTGAATTGTTTAGTTTCATCAAAATAAACAGTGTTCGGACTGACATATACACTTAGTAAATAATGAATTAAATTTGAGTTAAATTTAATACACTTCTTGAGTTAAATTGTTTGACTTTATTATGTTAAATTAATGACATATTGAGTAAGAGTTGCACTGGCGACTTATAAAAATGATTAAAAATAATTCAAATTGAATATAATTTAATACTATAAACTTTTAAAAATGATGAATGTAATACTTCAGAATCAATCGAATCAACGTTGTCCATAAAAATGCGAGAATTTCAATGTTCGTTTTCAATACATGGTACTTGAAGATTAAAGGTTACCAGATGCACCAGTAAAATTTATTCATGAATTTCTCGGTAACCTTTAATCTTTAGATAACAATATACTGTAAAAACAGGCTTTAGAGAGATAGGAAATCTGTCAGCAACTTGATTAAACGAATCGAAAAATCAGCAATCGATAGAGTACACGATTGAACAGGAATAGAGAAATCTTGAACGACGTTTGATATTAATAGACAAAATACTTTACAAGGAAAAAAATAATGAAATATCTAAAAATATAACAAGCTATATAAGTCTAAAAATAATTTTGTTACATAATATTTTGATAGATCATTTCGCATAATTATTTCGATAGATAAAATTATTTTTACACTTGTATCAGTTAAATTTTTAGACATTTAAGCAAAACTGTGTTTTTTACATGGAGGATATTAGAAGAACAGGAAGTTAAATAAACAGCCAAAGTTATATATTTTTTAGCGATTTATTAAATCCTTTAAAATATTTGAAACAGCGTGCGGCTTTGTTATTGGCGTAACAGTGATATAGTCGTTTAAGGTACATAATACGAGGAGGGCAAAGCGAGCGAAGATCGATGTAAAGTCCGCCCGCCGGTCGCCGGATTAATTTCAGACGAAAGGAATCGTGGCAGATCCATCGATTCGGCACGGTAATCGCGAATCGTCGGGATTGAGCGAGCGATCCTTCGGTCTTTCTTTTCCCTTCCCTCGGCGACGCGCCATCGCGACGCATGTATGATCGGCGCGATCCGCGGAGAAGTTGCGGTGCGTCCGTTCCTCTTAAGATTAACTTTAAATAGAATGTAACGTTATCTAGTTTATTAGACGAGAGTAAAATCGAGGAAAAAAGTCCACATACGAGACGGAATTCAATTACGGTCTATTCGATCTTACATCTTAAAGTCTGCCCAGTGAGGCATCGAGAGACTCGGAAGAGAGTATTAGTCGGTATATATAGAAGCCACGTCTACCTCCGGATATCAAGAACATGTGCGAAATGAATTAGATTTATTTCTCAATCAATGAGAATTACTTATTTCTCAATCAGTTTCTCGCACTTGATGCTCATTCCTTACGAAAATTTAATATTGGAATTAATTACTTATACTGAAAAAAAAAACTAAATTTCAATAAATATTTGTTTAAATAGTTCTAAGTAAATATTTACTAAATATAAACATATATTTATTTAATACAAAAAAATCATTAATTTGATTTAACTACCATTTTTTTTATTGAGTAAATATTTACTTACTGAAAATAAATGTTTGCTTAGTACTATTCAAAGAAATATGTATTAAGATTTGGTAATTTTTCAGTGTATTTTAGATATTAAAAGCACTGAACAATGCTTTGAATACTCAAAATAAATAATTTTCAATATTAAATTGACCAATATTAAATTGAATTTTTGCAAGGAGTCTTCAGGAATCGAAATTGAAATCTCCACGTCTTCCGCGTTGCGTGGAATGTCGCGGTATCATCGGAGGAACAGGGGCTTCACTTTCCGAATAACTTCCATTTTCCGAGATAAAAGTCATATAGTCGACTGCTGATGATTTATCCGGCGTTTTCGCGAATTTATGGCTCGTCGCCAGAAGCCCTTATCATTCTATCCAGCGCGGCGAAAATTCGCCAAGCTCATTACCAAACTGTCTCATAATTATCTCATGTAATTATCTCAATTATCTGATTATCGCTATCTTCTTAAGCGTGCCAACGAAAGAATCACTCCTCGTAGTCTTGTATTTTATTTTTGCATATTTATTTGATTTATATTGCAACTGGAAATTTTTGTTTCATCAGGGCAACTGGAATTTTTTATTTTATTTTTAAGGAAACCAATCTTTTTCCGAACAAATTTTTCAATCTATGTAAACTATTTGGGTTAAAGTCATTGAATTCGCGCATAGAGAGTCACAGGTACAATTTTTAGAATTAGATACGGTTCGAAACATTCACATATTGCACTTTCATCAGCGGACGACTGGTGACTGTTAATTAAATCAAGTGTCACGAGCCATCGAGTCATGAAACTCGTGATTTATCGAAAATCCCCCGATCGACGGGGTTTCGGTTCGCGTATGACGTATATGTGTTTAGTATACATCGAAAATTCGTGCTGTACCCGCGATGATTACGCAGATAACGGTAGCTTTTAGTGCAGATTTTTTATTTTTTAAGTTTTTTTTCTTTGTAATCTATATTCACAATGCGCTTAGCGAGACCTTCGCGTTCCAGCATTAAAATTTGATTCGAAATCTGAGAATAAGGATGAGAATTAACATGAAACGTAAACGGAATTTACGAAGTCGAAATTGAGCCTCGTTCCGTTTGTCAATCGCATCCTCGTACGGATTGCGAAACGCGAGAGAAGGAATACTTCGCGAAAGCGAGATTGCACATCGCTTTTGCCCGTATCGGTATGTCTTATCTAACAGAGAGGTGAGAATAAACGTGATCTTAGAAGAGCGGAGATTGCAGATCCTCGTCGTCGTCCTCTTCGTCTTCGTCGATTCCCGGCTCGCCGAGAGCGTGAACGAATTCTGAAATCACAAACAAAAAGGAATTAAGGATATTTTTGCTGCGTAATATCAATTAAACATATCAACCAAAAAATCAGCCAAAAAATCAACCAAAAAATCAGCTAAAAAATCAGTCAGAAAAACTAATATCAGTTGAAAATTTTTGTTGTAAATACGTCCTGAAATCAGTTGTAAAAAACAGAATCATTTAGCTTTCGATGGGTTTTATGCAGTGCAATTACCATATTTTATTGCAATTTTAGATAAATAATTTTTATTTTAAACAAGTAAATGAATCGAAATAAACTTTTGTATGTACATTTGTAAGAGTTTTATTAATATATACAAAAAAATTGATTTAATTTGTACTATCTTGTGCTACTTCGTTATAAAATTTACAAGTATAGTACTACAAAAACCGATTTTACATAAAAATTAAAACAAAATAATTAAATAATAAAAAAATTTCAATAAAGCCCATAGGAATCGACATAGGATGAACGTGCATAAAACTTATATTAACAGAAAATACAATTTAGATGTTTCAACCATCGGTTTAGGTCTTCTTCAGTATGATATTGACATTAAAAAATTATCAATTTCGCTGTACAGTAACCATTAAAACTGTCATATCGAATAATAATTACAAAACGGTATGAATTAAGAAATATATCGTAATATTATAAAGTTCAAGAATAAAAATTACCAAACGTTTCTGTACTTGGCAGAATACTTAAATTGTGAATCGAAAATTACAATTAAAAATATAATATCGATAAGATGACGAAATAGAGAGCGCATCACGCAAGCACAATGTGTACGTAATAAGATGTTGAACTTATAAAAAATTAAATAATGCTTTTGAGGTTTCCACAGTTTGAGGTTTTCTTTCTATACAGAAGTTATACGTATCGTAGATTATCTTCGTGTCCAGATCCATTATTAGAGTGCTAACGTTTCATAAACACTGCAATTCACTTCCTCAGAGCGAGGAGCAGCTTGATACCAATGAACTGCGATGTTGCGAATGCAAACATTGACACTCTAATAATAGATCTGATCATGGAGATAACTCGATATGCATAGCTTCTGTATAAAAGTTAAATAACTTTTAAACCAGTTAGAGAATTGTGCTCAACTTTTATATAGATACTCAGATGTAACACCTATATAATAGAACGATCTATAAACTTTTTATATTTTTGGTAACGCTTTGAGTTGTAGAACATACATCCCTAAATATTTTTTAAAAAAAGAACATATAAAGTCGATTACTCGCATATATCGAAATTTATTTATTATTATAAAAGGAGAAAGTAAAAAGCTATATAACGCGCGCGTCTGATATCTAATATATTAAATATCGAAATAACAAAAGAGATTTTAATTGTTACATAAATTTAATTGTTGCAAAAAAAAGAGGAAAATAGTCGTTCTCTTGTTTCTTCTGTAATCTCTTAAACAACTCCTACCCTTCTATAAAGATATTTTAATTGTTAGATAACATTGCAAAGAAAAGAGAAAAATAGTTGTATTTCGTTTCCTCCATTATTTCTCGAACAATTCTTACTTTTCTGTAAAAAGTTAGATCCTCCTTTTATTTTAGATATGACTCCATCGATCATTTCAAGAATGGATTGTACTGGATTAGAAACTAAAATTTCTTTTTCACCATCTGCTCTTATCTCTATGTTTGCACGAAATCGTGCGATGGCAATACAAGAAATCTTACCGTAGAAATCAATTCGACCGTCCCCGTCTACGTCCACTTCTAGAGCGGTTTACATTAATTCACTTTTTTTATTTACAATTAAACTGTTTTTTTTTCTCCAAATAAAAATAATGAACTACGAGCCAAGCTAGGTCTTTACGTTAAAATATAATAATTATTTCGAATATATAAAAGCAATATTTTTTGTCTTTTCGGATTTATCTACTAAATGATTTTACTAGATAATTCGTTGATGTAAAAGGAAGTATTGAAGGTACACAGATTTGAAGGTAGATTCGAAGGTATTTATTCTGAGATATTTAACGAACTGAATTGTCTCGTATACTTATTATTTTATTCGCTATTGTTGACCGCGATTGGAAATTTAGGAAAATTAAGTGATACATTTCAGACGAAATTAAAATGCGTGTCGAATTCGATGCGTAATATATTCCTATCACGGTCGCTTGTACAGAGAAAATGCGCCTATATCCCTGCAGTAATTCAGTTAATATATCTTTGCTGCGTTGAGCAATGGGATTAATTCGTATCACGAGTGCCGAGAGCGATGCCGAGAAAGATATTACCAATATACCCGCATTATTTCACGTAGAATTTATTGCTACGGAAAGGAATGAAGAGGGCATAACGATCCGTTACGATATCACGCTGGCATTCAAAGACTTTCCCTTCGGATGCTTTTTTGAAATTTTTAAAATTAAAATTTTCACTAATAAGAAAATGTAATTTCCTATTAGAAGTTGTCAATTCCCCATTCTTATGCGCGTGCCGTCTAATAGATAACATAATAGCTTTTAGAATTTTTTATTTCTTTTTAAATCCGAAATTAACATGTATTAAACACTTTGAAACAAACGTAATATTTTGGTTTTCTCAATTGCTGATATTTCTATCTAATAGATAACTGATTAAACAACAAATTTTGATTAACATTTTTGTTTTTCAACAATAGTATTTTTTCAGTTTTTTGTAGATTTTTTTACACTAAAAATGGATATACTTTTTAAAAAAGATCATCCTTCATTTTTTAGTAACTTTGTTTTGAATTTCTTATGTAATAACGTAAATTCATAATATATAGTATAATTATAAGAAATTTAAATTTTTTTACAATATGTATAAAAACAAACGATAATTTAAAGTTTCTTTTATTGTTTATGTACAATTTATGTTTACGTTACAATTTTAAGTTATACATTAAAATAATAAAATTTATTAGCAATATTTAATATCAAACAATTACACTGATTTACAAGATTTCTATTTCTCAACACCTGAATGATGAGTTTTGTGTATTTCACTCTGTAAAGTAAAGGAAAAAAGTTACACATTATTTAAATTTGTAGCTTTTTTAAAAATAAAGATAATTTCTTGATTTCTCGAAATCTTTATAGGATGATAGAATTTTTTTAACCTTACATTCTTTTTCAGCAGTTAAAAATATTGCATTGAAAGAAAAGTTCGTTGCGCTACGAACTTTAAAATTCAAACAGCTGATAACTTTATTAAAAATGAACGAAATTTAAATTAAAAAAAGAGTTTCAAGGTGGTTCTTTAGTGAATCGAGTTACCATAGAAATGTCTCATTTCTTTATATAATGAAGTTGAAGTACTGAACTTGACGTGTGCAACATTCTAGGGTAGGTTAACAATGAAATGAGAGAGGAAAAATGTTGAGAATATAACTTTTAACATATAACTTAGTAACAGATAAGGATCAGAGACGTTCTCTATCTTTGACTAGCTGCACACAAATATTACCATAGACTTCTCTAAAAAACAAAATTATAATAGTTTAAAAGATTACTGTTGAATAGGCAATTTGTCCTATACTGGAGTTTATTTGTTTTGGTTAGATGGCGCTTTTTTCTTTCTACACCTTTGAGAACTTTGTCACGTCTTTACACACATCATGTGTACGTTCTTTAGAGTCTATGGTTTGTGCCTGTCTTGTCTTGTCTTTTTCCTTCTTTGAACCGTTGTATCTCAGACAGTTTCTTAATAAAAGGATATTCATTTATATCTGTAACTAAAGTCTCATTTTTATACTCCATCGATACTACAAGAGATTCTGCCCCCCGCTCTGGAAATATTAACAATTACGATTGCAATGGTCACAAAAAAGTAATAATAAATAGGTGAACGGCCATTCTGGAAAGATATTTACATGCATAAACTTGCATACAAAAACCACGAAAAGGAAACATAATTTTATCTTGTTTTCGTTTGGTGAAAATGCAGCTTTGGATTTACTATGTTTCATACCATATTTCATTAAGATATATACGTATAGTTTTAATATTTTATATAAATTATGCAGATATTTGTAATTTTAAATGGACTCTGATGAGGCAAATTTTCGACACTTTACTAAAAAATCACTTTAAAATTTAAAATATATTCTTTCAAAAGGTTATTATATTTTTTGAGCTTCTATGAATTTGAAAATTTTTACATATATATAAAATTACGAGCTGAACAAAATGGGAAATTTTCTTCTCGCTTTGTGGATCTTCCACGCGCTCAAAAAAACATGCAAAAATTTTCGACTTTCCCCAACACAAAAGCTTGAAGTTTTCCCTTTTTTTCCCTACAAAATAATTTTTAAAAATGTTCCTATTGTTATATTGAGTTATCGGATTAAATAAAAGAAGCATTGTGACTTTGATTGCTCATAATTCCGTTAAAAATCATCGCACCGTAATAAAAAAAACAGATTCTTAAAGGTAAAATTTTGCTCTATTGAATGATATCACATTGCCATTTAAAAAAAGAATATGTAAATATAATACAAATGAAGTAGCGCTACAAGACTCATTATTTAGTTGTTGAGAAACAGAAACTTTATAAATCAGTGTAATTTTTCGAGCTACTTCTCAGCATTATAATAGATAAAAAATAGTTGTTGACTCTGTTCGAAGAAACACAGTCCGATTGGAATATACATATTTTGACGTCATTTAAGCTATTCATTCGACAAACACTCACAATATTATAGCAACGATCATAGTGTAGTTCATAAACTGTAATATCGCCAATTGTGAGACAATTGTCCATCTCGAACATTGCGCAATTTAGTCTAAACTGATTGCGGTAATCAAGAAACTTATGTCGATCGTCCGTTTGTGCGAGATTATCAAATCAATCGAAACCGAGTTTCTCGATGTATACGTTTCGCTGACACTTTCTCTCTCTCTCTCTCTCTCTCTCTCTCTCTCTCTCTCTCGGCGCTCTGAAATTACTTCTTCCTTCGTATCCAGCAATGAATTAACGCTTGGCGGACGCGCAAGAACTAGCGTTTCAACTTACCAATAACATCAAGACTTTTTCAACGCGATAACGATCAAATCATATCTGAATTACTAGCCTCGTCGATCACGTTTTTCGTGTCCCCTGATTTCTTTTATTAGAGCGTAATTAACTGAATGCAATTACATCGTGCGAGAGTAAACCGTATTTCCCTTCTTGTGTGTGTGAGAGCCAATTATTTCTCTAAACACTTCTTTAAACGCGGTTTCCTGCTCCTATTATTGCGAAAAAAATACAAACACGGCGTGATAATTAAGATCGCAAACCCAAAAGAGTTTTTACGAGAGAAAACAAACGCGTAACGTGAAATTCTTTTTACTCGCATTTCCCGGAGCAGCCGTGGTAGTCTAATTGTATTTTAAAACCCAGAGCACACAGGAGAATAAAAGGCACCCAATGGCACATAGGAAGACGTAAAGCAATAAGACATATAAGCAGTAAACGAATCAGCCAATCATAGTAGTAAACGTAAGACAATACACTATTAAAAATAAAATGTTAATTTTAACTTAAAGACATGGTCGACTTTCTGAGACATGTAAAAATGTTAAAATTAAGATTTTAATATTTTTGCATGTCTCAGAGTCCACCATACGTTTTTAATCTCGCAGCACCACTTTACGCCTTTTATTACTTTTTCTCAAAATTCTTATTCAGATTTAAATATGTAAAAATAAATAAAATACAATCCAGTTTTTATTATAGTAAAAACTTATTGTTAAGGATTTCACAAGTGTACAAGAATTTTTTCAGATTTTTAGTCCGAATTATAAAAAATATATGCTATTTCTCTCAACAGCCCAAAGTGTAAGCTATGATCGAAAATTTCGGAGTGATGCTGGAGGATTAAGTTAAAATTAAGGTTTTTTTTAGCAGTATAACGTAAACAGTAACAAATAAAAAAAATGTTGATTTGCTTACAGCTTACTTTTTATCTATTTCTTATTCTATGTGTCACTGTCTTTAGCTGTTTATTAACATCGGCGTGCTTGCAGGCGTCCGCATGTATCCGACCGATCGAAATGTCATTCTTCAAATATCGAACACAAAGCATTGACGTTCGAGCTGCTCGGGAAGCGACGCGACAAACACGAGATATTGTACATTATTGCGATCCACAAATCTGCAAAGCGGTCAGCGCAACTGTAGTATTGCGATTAATACCTGGTGTCTGAGATGTATGTCATGATTTGCAACGGATTTGGTTACAAATTGCATTAATAAATACAAATTTGCCAATGCATTTCGGAGAATCGTGCAATTTGTAATAACGCGAACTCTGTTAAAGCAAATTTGTTCTCTATTAACTCGGAAATAATTATCTAATTTTTTATTGCATAAACGATCAATACTCCAATTCAAAGTTACTATTATTAACTACTATTGTATGTTACTGATTGTTCTACAATTTTATTAATATTCGAGAGTATTGCGTATACAGATTTATTTGATATTTTCTAAAAAAATATTAGGAGAAATAAAATAACAGGGGTATGGATTATGGAACTTCATTTCTTCGTTGTTAAGGTATAAAAATTACTTCAGGTGGTTATTTCCCAAATAATAAAATGTCATCATTATAATGGTTATTTAAGGTCATTTTTCATTATTTGATGTCAGTGGGCTAACGACGTAAAATAAATGTAACATTCGTTATGACATATTATCCATTTAATCATCATTTTTATGAATAAATAATAGATAACATTATCAATTACTATTTTTATTAATTAAGCAATAATTGCAAGTAAATAAGTATATGTAGATTTTATTTTATTTATTTTCCTAGTAGTACAATTTATTGGCGCAATACTGACGCAGTAATCCCCAATGCATGCCAATGTTTAAATAATTTATCACCAATGAATTATTCTACGAAGGTTGTAAGTGCTTATTTCTTAAGCAAGAAAAATATTAATTAACATTGTTAATCCATTATTTATTGATTATAGTTATTTATTCCACAGAATAATAAATTGTATCTTAGCTTACATTATGTATTGTGTAAGATTACGTATGTCATGACGAGAAACATACATCATTTTACACAATACATAATATAAGCTAAGATACAATTTATTTTTCTGTATCACGTCATAATTTGAAGAGGGCTTCTTCTTGACGTCTTTTGTGATTTTATTGATATAACACATTATATTGACACAGACGTTATATTGATGATCCTTGCTACTTAGGTCTTAAGTTAAAGTAAACTCGGCTTTAATTGATTCTATAGATTAGCCATTGATTTTGGAAAATACAATGAATTTCTTTGAAATCTATGGAAATCATCAATTTATTACTCGTTAATTGATGTTTAGATAATAGTTGATACGTTTTTGATAAGATCGGCAATCTTAAGGTAATAACTGTGGAATAATCGGTATTGATGACAGGTGTGTCTAGACGTGGCGTTTATGATAGCACAGATAATTCAGCCGTTGCTTGCTTTATTTGTGCAAACACTCGCACAAATGCGGGCGATGTGCTGACGTTTTCGCGGTGGGAAATATAATCGTGGGATGGCACGGCTAAAGACGCATGGTCCAGATTTGCGATGAGTGTGTGTCAACAACGTGGAATTAGGAAATTTAAGTCTTTGTGGAATAACAAAGAGCAGGTACGAGCAAATAATAATTCAGGGAAAAATTATGATACTTATAATATAAAAGATATTTTCTCCTTTCTTAAAAATAATGTGATATATGTCAGGCAAAAAAATCTTTAAAATGTTCTTTATATAAGAAAAAAGTGTACGTTTGTACACAGTACACAAATAAATTTCTCTATCTGATATATACTGTATAAAACAATGCGATATATTTCAGTCAGAAAAATCTTAAAAATATTTGTATGGAAACAGTATTTACGGAGCATGATCATTTAGCTTAACTAGATAAATCTGATTAATTTTCAACAATGAGCTCAAATCAGCTATCAATTTTAATTTTATAAAGTACTACTTAATTAGCTAGTAAGCTCGTTTATTTCGAAATAGTAGATATTCATAATATTATCTCGAAATAGAAATTAAAATTCGAGTACTTTTGTAAAATTCCGAAACCGCACTAGTTTATTTGTGCAATTACGATTTACAATATCAATTAACAACACATGATTAACAAATAAAATTCTGTTCACCTTTATTGCGTGAAAAGACAGTTAAAAATAAAACTTT
Organism: Mycetomoellerius zeteki; assembly: GCF_001594055.1. NCBI lineage: Eukaryota > Metazoa > Arthropoda > Insecta > Hymenoptera > Formicidae > Mycetomoellerius > Mycetomoellerius zeteki. The sequence goes on along the minus strand of NW_017257249.1, from coordinate 183,746 downwards.
CCACGTTAAATAGAAATTTATCCGTATAATGCCGAGCTCTGCTATGAAGTTACGCTTCTCGAGAATCAATTGGCCTTAGGTATGCCAATTTAGATGGAAATGGCCTACTTTAGCTTTTATGGCTAAAGTTTCTCTTATCGAAAGTATTTCAAAGAGGGTGAGAGGGGGGGGGGAGAGAGAGAGAGAGAGAGAGAGAGAGAAAGGGAACGAGGGAAAAAGACAGAAGGAACGCCAACGCACGTTATATCCGTGTAATCACGTCACATTCATCGTAATGGACTATCGAGGAATGTGTTAAATATTTAAGACTTACTCTCTTCCTCAGAAAGATCCTCTCCCAGACACTGCAGCACCGCCCTAAGGTCCGACGCAGTGATGTACCCACGATTATGTTTGTCGAACACCTGTATACAACAAGCAAATAAAAAAATCCAATTAAATCCATGGCGGAGCAAATCTTTGCACTGAGAGAAAAGTCTTGATATTTGTGATTATATATATATATATAAAACTCAGAATAAAATAATTATAGTTAGGAGCTCCATTTTTATGGTTATTACATATATAAATTAACAATTTTTGTCTGTTGTAGTTTTTCTGTAAAGTTGATAGTATTTGAGTAAAAAATTATTGAAGACCAATATTCACAGCAATTTTTAGTAATTAATATCTCGTTAACTATTACGAAAATTGCAAAATGATAGAGGACTCAGTTTAGTCCGCTCTATCTTGCTATGATATTCTGATGCGCTAATTTCCAGACATCCAGTATATATATGCTATAATGCTATTTATAATAATTACATTTAGTTATTATTTATAGTTCTATAAAAAAATATATAGTTGACACAGAAAATGACTATAAATTATAATTATGATAATTGCAATAATTTTTTTGTATGCGCTTTGAATAAAGATGTACCTATATAAAAAAAAAACGGAAATGACAAATGGCGCAAAACTGTGATGCATCATCAGTAATTTCTATTGACGATTTCTTCAAAATATATAATCGAAATAATCGCTAAACGCGACGAGAAAAACCGACGCCAAGTTTGTTATTTCATCTCTCGCTCCGTCGCTGGATTTCTCCCGCGATCGCATAATGACTCCCAGGGGAACAAAAATAAATATTATTTTTCTTTTTTTCTCAGAAAAATTATCCCTCCTCGAAGCTCGCCCTCTCCCGTTTACAAAGACATTTCGCTTTTGTTTCCGCTAATTAGTAAGTAGAAACGTTTTGATGAACATTAATTTTTCCAGGAAAGAAAACCGAAGTGAAACAGAGACAAAGTAGCTGACAAGGAAACAATTATTCTACCTTATTATTTATTGCACACAACGTTCAATTCGAATAGCACAATTTGTAAATCGATCGAAGCGAGCAGACGCAAAATCGAATTACCCAGATCTTTCACGAAATAGAATTGGAATTGAGATGCTGAACCAGGAAATTGTTCTCTGAGAAACATTTGCGTCCGACAGCAATACAATCAATTATGTTGCTACCTGCAACAGTATTTCGTTCGATGACATTCTATTGAGATACCGAGTGAAGCATCGTGGAAAACGTCATACTCTGAGAAAAGGATCATTCATAAAGATCTTTGCTTCCCGTTCTCATCACGATCGTGATCGTAGAGGATTACGAGAGAGCAGTTTGGCATTTAACAGTGGGAGACAATGCAGAGACGTCTGCCAATGCAAACAATATTGCTACTACTGACTCACTCGCACGAGCATCACCAACTTGTTTCACTCGGCTTGATTCAATTCGGTTACACTAATGAGTAGTTATTACAACTACCGTGGCGGGCTTAGAAATGCATTGCCGAACTCCATTCGCAATCTCCTCTGTCCGATGTCAGTCGAATGGCGTGTCTTTTGTCCGTCCGCGAATCCGAATTCCGCATCAAAGAGGCTTACCTTGTGTATCGAACCGCTGCTTTTCGAGTGTATTCCGAGAAGATTGATTTCGCGGTGCGTGTACTTTTCATAAGTTGCACAATTGTATAAAATTTGATTTTTTTTCGTATTGTGATATTCAAATTTATACAGGATCACCAATCATAATACGAAAAGAAAAAAAAGAGAAGAAAGATTGAAAAAACAAATCGAGATTATATAACAAAATTTTTCATTCAAGGTTTTATTTTTTTAAGATTGATTTCAAAAATTTGAAAATTCTACATCTCTTCTTTTCTATATTTAGAAGTATACACAAACTTCATATTACACGCTACTTTAACATGATGACAATTAGATATGATAAAATGTAAAATGAAAAATCGAAAATGTAATATAAATTATTGAATCATGTACAAAAAATATTAAAAATTTAATAATAATAAATTAATTTATAAACCACTGTATGAACACATTAAATAAGTAAGGAAAGGGTTAATACGGTTAAGGTCAGATCTTGGCCTAATAATATTTATATCGTTCCCTCATTTTTAAAATTATTGCAACTAAAAAAAATTTACAATATAATATATTATAGGATCGTATATATGATAACACAAACTATGGAAATCAATGTCTTAAACGGTCTAGCTGGATCTTAAATGATTGTATGATTCTGTGTGAATTTATATACTACGTATATGTAATCCTTTGAAACGCGCACCGAAATAATTTAAAAAAAAATTTAATTTTTCAAAAAAGGGAAAATTGTTTTTGATTTAATAAAAAATTATTGACTACTCAAACAGTATCGGCAAAAAGAATACATTCTTAGAAACATAATTAAATATAATTTAAATTGTTTTTGTTTCACAGTCAAATTAAAGTAAAAAAACTATTTTTTTCAGTTGTGACAATTCTGATATTCTATAAAATTATGACAATTCTGAAATAATTCATCAAAAGTAATATAATTCGAACTATCATCAACAGCTTATATTTGCCTTAATCAGCTAAAGTGACTAAATTCAAAATAAAACAGTTTCTTCTTCAAACTTCAATCATCAAACTCTAAACGTTCTCTTATTTAAGATTACTTTAGCTGATTAAGGTAAATATAAACTGTTGGTGATACTTCAAGTTATATTACTTTTGACGAATTAGTTCAGATTTGTCATAATTTTAGGATATTAGAATTGTTACAACTGAAAAAGGTAGAATATATTTTTTTGCTGATATTATTAGAGTAGTCAATAATTTTCTGTTAAATTAAAAACGGGTTTCCCTTTCTTAAAAAACTAAATTTTTTTAGTTGCAATAATTTTTAAAGTGAGGGAACGATATAAATATTATTAGATACCCCAAGATCTACTGGCCTTAACCGTATTTTAGCGTTTCTTTACTTAAAAGCCCTTTCTTTACTTATTTAATGTATTCATTTAGCGGTTTTTTTTATTATTATTAAATTTTTAATATTTTGTACATGATTCAATAATTTATATTACATTTTCAATTTTTCATTTTACATTTTATTCTCATTTTACATTGTACTCTCTATTTTATTTACAAAAATGACATTAACCCAAAATGTGTCACTCTTGTAGAAGGTATTACAATTTTTTTTTTAATCTTATAGAACAATAAGTGTTATTTGATGGACCATAAAGTTAGTTTATCTTTGATAATTAATAGCGTAATCTTTATATCTAATTTATTCATAGTAATGACATGAAAGTTACATTTTCTGAGCTGTGTCACTTTTGAAATAAAGGAATGATATGTAAATTCTAAATACATCTTTCGAATCTCGTCTGTAACTAATGATACTAAGCTTCTTAAAATGCTAAAAAGAATTTAATGAATAATATAGCATTTTTCGCAATAAGTTCTTTTAAGTATTTTAAGATGCTTATTAGTGTCATTAAATTGATCAATTTAATCTATGATATCTTATTATTTCAACTTCAGTTTATAATTGTGTTTCGAGTCTGACAGTAAGCAGTGCGCAGTTTGTATTATTAAAAGATGTATTTATAGAATTTACATATAAATGTTATTAGGTATCATGATTTAGCCTTGACTATATTTTTTGGTCCTTTTCTTATTTAATTAATTTACTTAAAAACATTTTTTTACATCAAATATGTTATCAATTGTAATTTACAATATTTTCTATTAAACTATCATTTCTTTAAGTGTTAAATGTTTTATATTTTGATATTCATTTCATATTTTGATTCGAGTTAAATTCGAAGATCTCTAAAGATTATTACGCAAACTTAAATGCAAACAAAGTATCTTCTATGTTTTAATTAATTCAAATTTGATTTCCTCGGAAAATTTTATTGTCTATAAATTATATTGTTATATAATTTTAACTTCTATCAGAAGTAATCACTCATTCTTCCGGTTTGTATTATAAATATAAAATATATTAAAAATAAAATTATCTAAAATCTAAAATATACAAAAGCCTGAGAGAAAATGTGTATACAAGTATTAAATATTTAAAATCAATTTCTATCTCGCATAATTTGGACTCCGTAACGCGCAATTGCAGTTATTACCTCGTATAGAAAATCAACGCTCTATAAATCATTCGAGGTACTATTTGCACGCGCGATATCTTTATGTATTGTACTTATGTATTGCGATAAAACGAGCTAAGTGCCATGCTAAGGTATATTTTCGCAGCGCGGAAACTCGGCAGATAGGTAGATATTTGTCACTTTTCCTCGGTGGAAATCACCGGAGTAACTCCGTTTCCGACGAAAGTCAGAAGGGAAAGTGCTGCGCCTCCGAGGAAATGGGAAATAGAAGCTTGGAAAGAAATGCTGTCGCCGAGGAGAATCGCCCTAAGTGACATCTTGCCGTTGTCACGATCTCAATCATCTCGGTTCTTCAATGCCTATTCTACAATAGAATCGCAAGCCGTAAGTCGTAAGAAATTATCCAATCATAGTCGAATATGAGAAAAATAATCGACTATGATTGGTCAATTTCTTAAGGCTTACAATCTTATTATAGAACGGACATAACGCGGCGACCGTAGGAAATTACAATCGGACGATCGTTACAGTAATTAGTAAATTATTTAGTCCAGCGGACCATCCGATCGATCATTCCGATTGATCAATATTGTGGTCTGTTTACACTGTTCTAGGACTGAACATTCGCAGAAATAGCCGCCGTCAATACAATCATCGGAAATAGTTAATTACAATTATAATTGCAATTGTTAAATAATTTAATTAAAGTTATAATTATCAGCGCTCTCTTTAATAAAGTGTCTTATATATATTCTCGATGCCTAGTGTATATTCTCTAATTTAATTGTCGTAAACATTTTCCTATTTGACGACATAAATCGATACTTGCCCCGCGACTAAGAAAGTAATAAACATCGATTAATGATGGATATAATCGATTAGTATTGAATCAGCCATTTTAACTTTTTAAATTTTGGCTTCAGATTTGTGATCAATCCCAAAATCTCTATATATTTACTAAAATTCAGCAAAATACGTTCAATAGAAAAATTTGTGCAATAAAGGGTTTAAAATCACGTCTATTTAATATAATCGTTTAAAAAAAAAATAAATCCATCATGTCCATCATTGATGTCGAAATTTCGCTTATCAAATAATATGCGCTTCCGGTGCACCGGCTGCACGCATCGTGTACGTTCGGACGAAATATCCGTACGGATTTATGGTTCCAGAAATGAGCGTCCTGATATTAGGGGATTGTAACGCGTGGCTTTTTCACGTCGGTCCATCCTGGACGTACACACAGGAGGATTACACGAAAATAAATCACCTCCTACCCCTTACCCGCTCGTAACGTTGCCTGTCCGATAAGAGCCAACGAAGAACGTTACGCGATTACCGTTCATTAGCATGCTAATGCGAACTAAGGAATCTCTTGCGTTTTTCTTCCCCGGAAGTAAAGTTCAATGTGAAACTGCTCGCGCAGCGATCCTACATGGCGTGGGCATCTGATTCTCCAGAGATACGTTTTATTTTTTATTTCTTCTCCTTCCATCTGGTTTTCGGCCCTCGTTCAGAAACCTGCATCAAGTTTCGAAGTTTTCGTTGAAAAACGTCAGTATTACGTTCCCGTGATGATTCACGATATTTTAAAGCTTGAATTATGACTTCCGAAACTGCGAACAGCGATCGCTCGCATTCGTATCGCGAATACTGGAATCCTGGAAAGATGTATGTGTATGTGTGTTCCCTCAGAGTTACGTATATTTTTAAAAAAAAAAAAAAGAGAACGCTTATGCGTCAGTCGCAACGTTTTTCGCCGACGTTGCCTCGTGGTTCGACGGTGGTCAAACGTCATGAAACCGGTGAATCTTCAACGACCCTCTTGCCACCTTCCAGTTCGATATTGCCTGCAACGGATACACTCAATTGCCATTATTTGTTTTTACACTCTCGCATTTGTTTGCCGGATCTCTACTCGTTTTTCTCGATTCTTTTATCCTGCCGAGGCCACGCTGCGCAGCATTCCCTTTTAGTTTTAGTACATTGTTTGCCTCTTTTGTTGCCCAGGGGGGAATTGTTGTTGTGGATTTTTGAGGCGTTACGTGCCACGCATACGTTCATCCTCGCTTTTATCTTGCGCTTGATTCCTTTGTTGCTCGAATTGTTTCAATCTATTTTTTGTTAAAAATTTCGGTGGCTCTTCCCAGAAATGGTTAAATCATCGCGCCAGCAGGTATCGTGCTTATAAGTCCGAATAAAAGGGCATTCTGCAAGAATCGCGAACGCGATACAAGATAAATTTTATCCAGATCGCAGACAACGCCGTTTGGATATTAGAGTTTACGAGGTCTCGAGAGCTTTTGGTATTATTATGCAATATAATCTTGCTTCTCACGTGGGTGGGAACTTTCCTTTTCTCTCTTTTCACGCCATAAATCTTGCTGTCTATTCGCGATACCCTTCGACAGGTTGCGGCTGAGAGTCGTTTCCATCCTTTTTACAACCCCCATCGAGTCGCTCTTCCATTTCGGTCGCTTGTTGTCTACCCTTTACACGTTTTTCCGTGCTCCCTCTTTCCTTCGCTTGCCCTCTATCACGCGTCTTTTATTCTAGATACGGGGTACGATTCAGTGCGCGGTAGTGGCAGCGTAACGATGGTAGTCGGGTCGCGAAGATTAAAATATCGACTTGGTGACTACAATACGTCACGTTTGGCCTTAATGCCCCAATCGTTAAACACTTTAGCGAACTATGTAGTTTAAAGAAGGGAAAGAACTTCATTGTTCCGTTGTTGCGCACTGTAAATTCTATACAAACGTGGAATACGAGGCGATTTGTAAACAGTCGCATTTCGAAGCATTTTAGAGTCGACAATTGTCGTGGCATTTTCAAAGATACTGAAAAAGAAAAATCTTGAAAGATTTGATAAATTAATGAATTGTAACAAATTTTTAGTGCCTTATTTGTAACAGAATTAATTAAATAAAACAGCAATGAATATTCTCTGAAAATTTTTGTTACGAAAAAATGTTTTATTACAAAAAGATGATCAAAGAGCTTCAACTGACTGCACTGTAAAAAGTATAAAAATTACATAAAAAAATAATGTGAAAAATTACACAATTTATAGTAGAAATGTATAAAATTATTTTTACACAAATTAGTATGTCTTATACTTCTAATTGTGCAATCTTTATATTAGACGGAGAATTGCAATAGCAATATAATATTTGTGTAATTACTATAAAGAAAAATAATTTTGACTGAAGCAATATTATTCCAATAAATTATTTTCAGATTAAAAATTTTCATTAACTTCTAATATTATTAATATTCTTTTAAAGATGCTTATTAGCCAAAAATGATTAAATTGCTTGTCAATTTAACAATGATATTATTACTTTTAATAGTGATATTATTATTTTTTCTGCTCATAAATGCGTTTTAAAAGATTGCGGTTTGCAGAATCAGGTATGTATATAAATTCACAGAAATATTTGAATACTAAGATCCACTTTGATCAAATATAGGAATTCCTCTTATTTGATTAAAAATAATTTATATAAATTGTAACTTCACTTACGTGTATAAATGTACACCTTTAATAGTAGGTTCCAAAATTATTCATTAAAACTATTGTAATCTTACACGAAATTTTTTTACAGTGTAATAGAATAATATATTCTCTGTACAAATAAAATAAAGACGGAATTAAAGAAGAAAGACTTGATTCTCCAATCCCGTCACTGTAAAATTGCAAAATGTCGAGATAATTCTGCCATCAAACTGTCACTAAAGCGAATTTAAACTTTCAGCCATTTCACCATAATAACGCGTATGCATACACCTAAGAAAAAAACTGGAAAACCCCAAACGTGTGATTTACATAATTCGCGAAGATAAGGGAAAACGACATAGTCACAATACGACGAACAGTATCTAAATGCGCGTTAAAGTAAGACAGTGCAGAAACTCTGGCGTACAGCCAGAAGACAACCTTGAACAATAAGGAGCTCATGTAGGAGCGAAATTAATAATAAACAAATGTAATAATAAAAAAGAAATTCTGCACAATAGCTTTTAGAAATGATGGATAACGGAAGCGGATGGGAACCGGCTGGAATAGGAGCGAATTTAATGAAGGGCAATTAGACTGTCTGAAAATAAATCTGATACGGACTTGCAAAGACCGAGATAGCGCAACAAGGACAATAAGTCGTCGTGCCCGAGGACTCATTTATATTTATGCTTGCAGTTTTATTTCTCTAGAAAGAAACGCTCCCTCTCCTCATGTCATTTCCTGTGTTTCTCTGTCTGAAAATGTGACTGAAAATGTCAGTCGTTTCAAATATGATCGTTACGTTAGATAGGTAAGAATTGCTTCATAAATGACAAGAAGCGAAACTCGAGCTCATCTATTAATCGCACACATTGTCGTAATTAAATTTTCATTTAGATAAAAATTTAAATGAAGTAAATTTAAATTAAATTTAAATAAAATAAACTCTATTAATTATACAAAACATCAGCGATGTTTGAAGAAATCAATCTAGAAATTTATAAGGTAAATGTTCTAGCGACTGAACTATAACAAGGTATAATCAATTCTATTATTATTATTGATTATTAATTAGTAGTATTACAAAAGAAATTAATGAAACTTTGTTTTGTCGGTGATTGAAAAATATTATCATATTTTAAATAGAACACTGGAGTGAAATTTCATTAATATATCATATCAGTTGTACCAGTAACTGTGAACTTCTAATAAAATAAATTTTTAAATTTAATTTACAGTTTCTTACAAAGTAAAAAACATACTACATGTTTAGACAAATTATATAATCTTTATATTTTAAACGTATGACTGTCTCTGTGAAACTAGAAATGAACAACTTTTTCGTAATAATTTCCAATTAAAAATATGTTTTTATTACTTATCTTGATACAAAATATTTAAATTACAAGCATATTGTTGATTTTAATCACTGAGCACATCAGTTATTGACATTTATCTTATTTACTTTTATGATGTTTGATCGCTTATTTATCGAAATATTTATCCGATTATTACCTATTCGTGTATCGCTTTCAACCAAGTTCGTGCCAAAGCTACACGCAAATCCTTCAATTCTGACATAAACACCTCGAGTGCACTATTTGGTCAGAAAGAAAAGGCAAAAATGCAACAGAAACCTCGGCATCCTCGAGAGAACATTGAAAAATAACACCGCCAGAACTCGCCTGAGTAATCAGACAAGCGACAGAGAAGTGGCTCAGACGGCAGTAGACAATCCAAAAGAATGGTCGAGCAAAGAGAGATGCTTTGGCAGAAATCCTCCGCGAAGCCAGCGTCATTAGGATGTATTGTGGCGTAACAGTTTGACATACTTCCTTCCAACACGCAGCGGTTACCCGACTCGCCCAGGTGGATTTCTTCTCCATCTCTGTCGGTTCTTCTCGGATGCATCTGCCGTCTTTAGCCACCGACTCCGCGCGCAATCCTAAATACATCGCTCAGAGCTCGATTTAACTAACACTGTTCCGGCGCAAGAGCGTTCTGTTCAAGATTCAATTTTTCTTATTTTCAGATTCAATTTTTATATAAAAAATATAGATATAAGAATAAATATTATTATATTTAATGTAATAAATATTTAATATAAAAAGATTAAGTTGATCCATCTGTAGATCAAAGAACAAGAATTTATTTCATTGTAAAATTTGACAAAAAACAGTTTTGCTTATGTAACTAAAAATTTAGCTATAGATACGGATCTGAAAATAATTATATATGTAGGAATTATGTACTTTCAAATTGAATGTTAGAATTTCAAAACTTGGTGTTGCATCATACTAGAATTTTCTACATAATTATTTGATACAACAAAATTACTTTCAGGTCTGTATTTACTTAAAGCTTTAGATACTTGAAGCAAAATAATTTTTCTTGTGTCGATGTTTTCATTTAATACAAAAATGTAATTAGGAAATCGAGGAAATCTTACGTATAAGTGCATTTACTGAATAAATTACTTAAGATAGTTAATTGAAAGAATGGTAAATTATATACGTAGTAGATCTGGGTTTGAATTGAGGCAATACTTTCCGCAATAAAACTATTTACAGATTTATTTAAGATATTTCTCAGCATCATATTATTAAGATCTTTCTAAGATGCCTGTGAGCATTAATGAGTCTGTTAATTTAATTTGTAATATTACTACTCTAATTTTATTATATAAGATTGCATTTTCAAGACAGAAAATTAAATTCAGCGCAGGATTAAATATGAGTACCTATGTATTATATAAATCACATCGAATTATTTAAGCATTAAAGGTCTAGCTTGACCATTTAGGACTTTTATTTCCTATTTGTTGTGTATTCACATTACGATCTTAAAAGATATTTTGTTTAATATTGTATATACGTACATCGGATTTTATTATAAAAACAATATTAAAGTGAATCGAGCACGAAAGTGGATTTTCGCACTTAACATTTAGAAAATACGAATGCTGCAGCGAAACGAAACGTTTGTTAATACTCGATTCGTATTCTCATTCGGTCCAACTCATGAATTGTACATCAAAGAAAGTTTTAAATAAATTCTACTTTACGTTTGTTGTTGCTTGCCGGATCAACGTGATCCACCTTTGGTCAGAACGACCTGTGCGCAGGTGGATACACGAGAATTAAAAAAAAGTCTAGACAGCCGTAATGGAACTGGTATTAACTACAGAAACATTTCGACTTTTTATTTTCAGATTGTTCTCTGTCTAAATGATACAAATAAGAACTCGCCAATGGCAAGAAAAGAAATTCAATCGTATATCATGATCAGTTTGATATATACATATTTCTTTTTATAATTTTTAATTCTCAAAACATTCCTAGAAAAAAGAAGATAAACCGCTTGCTCTTTTTACAGTAGGGAAAAAAATTGAGTACTTTCAGTAAAACTGTTTAGCTGAGGCTTTTTTTAACAGCAATTATAAACATTTTGCTTTATACATGTAAAAAAATTTAGTTGCTTTTACGAAATACATTTTTCTGCTTTGTAAATAATAAAAAAATATTTATTTATATTGATATCAATTATATATTTTCATTTACATTGAACATTAACACAATTAAACACTTCATTTTTCATAAATAAATATTTTGATTGTATCTCAACCAAGTAATTTTGTTCGATTATATTTTATCCAGATATTTTGTCCTTACAAATTTTAATTTGTAACGACAAAATTTTAATTCATAGAACAAAACATTTTTCCTAGTATACTCTAAATTAACAAAGCTATGATACAGCTGAAAAAAAACTCGTTAAAACGAAAAGCATAATGTTTCCGCAGACACGATTATACATTGTAAGAATTAGTCAGTCTATGTTCTTGTTTCATCAGTGATAATTGTACAAATGGGATAAAATCATTCGGAGTGGATAAAAGCTCTTTCGCGTGAAAGAATTAAGCATTTCCGCATCGCGCGGAAATGGAAAGAACCGAAGCAGGAAGAAGAAAACGGAAGGATAAAGATACGCGAGCTCACACGACCTTTGTCGGCGAAAACGAGGATGAATCTCGTGACTTGCACGCGAATCTCGGACGGTGCATGCTTTCGAGTTCCGAGATTCAGTTCGCGAAGACGTCAGTCAGGATAAGCAATGTCAGTGCAACCCCCGTCGAGGAGGGGAAGGGGTGGTAAGACGGAAAAATGTGACCAGGTTGACGAATAGCGCAATGAATGGAGCATGAATGCCTGGACGACAATTCGTCGCACAAAACGCCGTCCTTCGAAAGCGACGTACATCTTTCGGCAAAGAATAGCCATTGAAACGCTTGGGGGAGGGGTAAAAAAGATGGGTGGGTCCAGAAGAGGACGTTGCCGGAAACGAGACGTGTTGCGAATGTTTAGAACCGTGGCGGTTCCGCGCCACGGTTAATGGACGGTTCAGTCGTTCTTACGCGAACTTCCGGCGCACTCAGGCATGCTGCCTTTTTACTATGGCAGCTGGGAGAGCTCCGAGATATATCCGCGAAGGAAACTGCAAAGCGAATTGCAGCTCCGAACGAAGTGCGCGTTAAAAGGAGACGAGTTTCCAGAGGGAAATTGGCACCGCACGCTTTACTCCACACGTATTAAGTTACAAGGCGTTACATAGAACTCCTGTTTGAAGAAATGAGAAGCGATACGGTTTGTTCGTCTATTCCTCCCTGTCTTTCTTTCCTGAGAACGTGTTTCCTTAAGGTGAATATTAGAATGGTTGAAATTAGTCGAAGATGAATTAATTAAGTCATTCAAATCGCCGCTATGTTTACTTACTGAAACTAATGCAGTTTTGATCTATTCACTTTCTTCGTTACAATTCAATGTGGGTAGGGATTATGTAATTTTTTTCTGTAGGGCAGAAACGTGAAAAGTGAAAAGTTTCTCCATTATCCATTTTACCTTCAATGGTAAAAATTTTCACTTCTTATATTTCCGCCTTATGGAAAAAGTTAACGATCACAAGAAAGAACAACTTTGCTGAAGTTAAAAATTTAGCTAGATACGGATCTGAAAATAATTTTGTTTTATTAAAATAATTATCAATTAATAAAAATAATCCCATTTTTGGTCAAAACAGATTTTAATCCTTAATAATACCAAATGTAAATTTTTACAATATTTCAGTTTTATAAAGTACGCCAATAAAGTTTGTCGGACTTGAAACACCATCACAAACTAAAGCTGAAATTATGAATCAATTCTAAGTAGAATCATAAGACTGGTAACATGTTCTCGCAAGACTTATAAGAACTTACAAGTACTTATAACTTTATGCAATATCTTTACAGACAGCTTCTTGCTAGCTGTAAGATTTACGAGAAATCGTAGATATTTACGAATGATCGTATGTTTTATGATATATACGTATAGAATTACAATATTTACAATATCAGTCATAAGTTTTTACAAGTTTTACGAGAATAAGTTACGAGAACCTTTACGATTCTGTTTAGAATTAATATCTTAAATTAGATTGATCATCTATTTTAATAGTGAAGTAATAAGCATCTTAACAATCTGTAAAATAATTATGTAGAACGTTGAAATATATAATTGGCAATCCTGTAAACAATTTTAAGAGCAATTTTTCTAGCAACCAGTTTGAGCGTCTTATATAATTAATTTAATGATCTAACAAAATTATTTCCAAATTTATATCTAGCTAAAAATTGTTACACTAAAAAGAGTAAAATTATTCAAAAGCAAATGTTATTTGAGATGTTTCCTTCGATATTTATTGATTGAAAAAAAATTTGATTGTGATAATGAAATATTTATGTGAAACGTATTTCATTAATTGTAAAAGAATAAAATGGATAATTTATTTATTAGGAATAAAATTTTATTTCGACGTATTTAAATAAGAACTTATTTCAATAAAATAAACATTATATTTCATGAATAAATTGTTCAATATTTTTTTTCAGTGAAGATAATTTAGCAAAATTTTTTTCCCATGTGAAGAACTGGCAGCATAGAATATTTAAGTCAGAACGGGAATCAACAGGGAATTAATTAATCGAACAGAAATAAATGTTACAGCAGACATGCTGAAACATCGAGTTTCGTATTCGGTTCACTTTCATTTCGTCCCGATTCTGCTTGAGTTCGGCCGTTTTAAGTTGCTCGGAAAATTCTATAATCTTTCGGTATATTTTCGGAATAGGAGACAGATTGCTACGCGAGATCCTTTCATTGTCAGTCAATATAAACCTAAACTTATTTTGCTCGGCATTAAACATTGTGACTCGCAAAATCCCAAACTCGCTTTAAATACGTAAATTAAAGCGTAAGGCTAATATTGATATAAAAAGATCAGTAGCGGGATACTCTAAACGTTTTATCGATGATTGTCGCGATCGTTAACTAGCGACAGCCAATGGCGATACAATCCTGGGAGAAAGAGCAGCTCTCATTGGCTGTCGCTAGTTAACAATAGCAATAATCATCGATAAGCCGTTTAGAGAATCCCGCAACTGGTGTAACATTGTGCGTAATAACAGCTGTGAATATAACTTAAGGAAAATTTCTGATGAGTGGCAAATTTTTAATAGCGGGTTTAATATTGGCTTATAAAATTTGAGGTCAATTTTTGATTGGTTACAAATGTCGTCATTACTTTGAATGACTACACATCCTTGAAATTGGTTCATCTGGCTTTCTTACATCATAGCTAAGGCTGCCATCCGTTCGAATTTTCCCGGATTTGTTCTAGTTTTGAAGACGTCGGGGAGCGTCCGGGCGGGTTTTTCGAAGCGGTCCGGATTTTGTACAGTTTTTCATTGTACTCGTATTATTATTATTAAATAACAATTGCGCAAGCGTTGATTTAATATAAAATTTTAATATAAAGAATTTAATATAGAATTTTAATATTATATATAAAAAACTTGACGCCACTAGATCAAGCCAAGTTTGCTAGCGCGCGGTGCCAAAAATTTTTTTTTAAATTAAAATTTTTTTATTTCAATTAAATGCTTTTATTTTCATATATTTTTATTTAAAAATAGTTATGTAACATTAGTGTTTCAATGAAACGTATTTTCTGTTTATAATTGGCGCAATTTAAAAATTTCACATATTTTTTGAAAAAAATTATTATTACTATATATTATACTTTCATAGTTTGGAAAATACGTTTGGAATAGGTTTGGAATAGGAAGTCATTTTTTTCAAGGAGCACATATACAAGCGCGTATAATAATTAATGTAGGTTTTTTCTGAGAGAAGCACGCACACTTGGCGCTTTTTTTTGCCTTGTTTCAAAAAGGTAAATTTGTTATGATTAATAAATATACTTCGTAACTATATATTTGAATTTTCGTTTTATTTATGAAAATACTTTTAGGTATAAAAATGTTAAATATTATATTAAATAATCAAACTTTACGATGAAAAAATTAATATTAATAAAATTAATAATTAAAAAATGTCCGGGTTTTAGCTGTAAATTCGGGGATTTGGAACTCATTGTCCTAGATTAGTGATTTTACAGATGGCAGCCCTAATCATGGCTAATATTATATTTGTCATACGATAAATGTCATACAAAATTTTTCAAATGTGTTAATTGGCTGCAGGACAGACAGGTTCTCAGATTCTATAGCCAATCAACAGGCTTGAAAAATTTGTCGTAAGATAAATGTAATACCAGTCTAAAACTGCTATCGCATGCTCGGCATTTTGCGTTTAATTTATTAAGAAATGAAAATTTTTATTTTATTCCAGAACATTTGCTTTGTACGTAATACTTTATCGGATAATAATAAATTAAATTATGCTTTTCTTTCGATATCGTCGTGACTGTTGTGAATTTAATCAAGATCCGACTTCAATTAAATATCATCCATGGAAATAAAATGTCTTGGCTTCTCAGGTATTCGGTGTAAATCGAATTGTATCGTTATCCGAGCACTTTGACGAGCAACTCATTTATTTCTGAAAACGATATCGAATTCAAGTACAGTGGCGTCTCTTTAATCGACATGAATTTTCAGAGGAAGGATATCACGATGGGTTCCAAAAAGCGTCGTAATCGCATCGGTTTCATCTATCTAGTGATTGCATCACGAGCGAGAAGTGAGACAAAACTTTTCTTCTCCTTCTCTTTCTCCTCCCTAGGAGACCTCCTTTATTTGCGCGTAGGTGGGAATTGCGGCTGTTGGGAAGGAATGCGAAAGAATGTAACGACCAAAGAATCCAAAGTAAATCAATGTTCTCCATTTCAATGATTTTGATTTTGCGAAGCGTATAGAATCCTCATTTCATTTGTGACAGAAGTTTCGACGGGCAATAATCGGGATCATCGGACGCTTGACTCCTCATCGCTCAGCTTCTCTCGATCGTAATAATTAAACTTCCTAAGATTTAGCGACTTTAATGGAATTGTTACAATCGGTCCCGCTTGAAGGAAATAGGCGAATTAGATTGTTTTATCACTATAACTTTCGCCGTCACTCGTCTTTTCGAGCAGGAAAGGTCCTGTCGAAAACGTCGCGAGGTACATTGAAACCGAGACACGTTCAATTGGCAAATATCGCGAAAACGTTTTGAAATCTACTCATGTAAAATAAAACGTGAAATCTTGAATGTATACAACTGGAAAATCTGAGGAAAATACCTAGAAGTATATCAGCTTAGATTGAAACTTACGAAATCCCGAATGTTTCCAAGTGAGTTAAGAAAGAAAAAAAAGGAAGCTCTCCTTTTGCAAAGCAAGGATTCCATGCATTTACGATTGCACTTGTTACACAATTTACGATGCTGTTCGTCGTCTCCCCGACGATTCTTCGATTCGGATGGAATGTCGAAACAAGCTCGTCTCGGAGGTCAGACGCGATAGAGTAAGAGAGAGAATTAGATTCGGGACTCCGTAAAATCAAGTGTCGCATGTCCTTCGTGACTGAATGAGACTTGGCGGTGACTAACATTGCAGCGGTCGACCGACTTGGTAAGGCAGTCTGAACAAATACCAGCGTACCTACTTGTAAGAGAGTACCGTACACCCTCTAAGTGAAAGATGCAGCGTGCTTCCAACGAAGTCGAACACTCCGTGTTTTCCGTCCTTCTGTAAACTCTTTCTCTCCGGCTTTCAGGGCAAAAATCCGTTTTCACATAGTCTCCTTACGAGTCTATCTCACGCAGAGAGACTTTTCGCCCGTGGATTTATTACCTTCATTTTAGAAGTTTTTGAAACTTTCGACAATTCCCGCCTTGCGTCTTTAGGGGTGCCTATTTCTCTCGGCGGACCATTTACATTTTCCGCGAATATGATCGGGATAAATTGTTAAATTCCCTTAAGGAGGTCCCAAGATTTCACGTGTATTTAAAACGCAAAACGGTTTCGATCCATAATAATTAATTTCACGCACGAATGCAGGTGCATTCTTGATCTCCCGTAGTGGGAAGAAAATTACCAGCTGTATTTTTAACCCTTCGCATGATGGGTCTTTCAGAGATCCATCTTTTTCCGCTTAGTTTTCAATTATTTTGATGAATTTTTTGACGTTAAATTAAGTGGTAAGATCAGTTTTTTTTTGTTTTCGTAGAGTCCTTAGAGCATGAATAAATGTTAGAAAAAAGTAGAGAGAAGAAGAGAGAAGAGAGAGACAACATATTTTTATTTACATAATTACTATCTATAACTATAAACAAGTAGTCAAAATTTGTGTTTAAAAAAAATGCATTTTCTACTAAACTATTATCATATTAAAACGGCAATTTAGGCACTCATTCAAGATATCCTAAAGTAATTTTCAGAATTTTTTCAGATTTTTCCGCTACATTGTCTTTTTTTTTATTAAAAATTGATAATCATTGAAAAATATGGAAAAGTCGATATTTTTTACTGTACATGTAAATAAATAATTCAAATATCTGTTAGTGTTCTAGGAACTTTTGGATCATTGAATTTTAATGTGGGGTCAAGATCTCCAAATTTTAAAATCCAAAATAGCGGAACAATAAAAACTATGATTTAAAAACTTTAATAAAATAAAATTTCTAGAACATAATTTGTATTGACAATTTTTATTAATATAAGAAATCCTATATACGGAAAAAATAATTTTGCAAAAATATCTAAAAATTTAGCTAAATACAAATCTGAAAAAAAATTTTGTTAGAGTATCAAAATAGTTATATGTAAAGGATAATGAGCAATTCTACAAAAGTTTGATATTCTAACGACTAACTTGAGCATCCTACATAATTATTTAGATCTAATTATTTTTAGATCTATATCTAGCTAAATTTTTAGATATTTTCTCAAAACAGTTCTTTCCGTACATTTAATGCATAAAAAATTATACCTACTTTTGCCTCCCCAAAATAATTATCTATTTTAAAAAAGTGTACATATGTAACTTTTTTCTTGCGATTCAGATATGATGACCTCAGGCAACTGTTTAGGAAGCTGTGTCACATTAAACGGAGTACTTTGCGCTGATCTTGCTTTATCTCCTGGTTTGACATAAAGGCACGCGTATACGATGGGCAGATGCATTATTCATAGAAAAATATTTTTGTCGACAACAAGCAAGAAAACGCAAATGCTCCGTAATCCTTTTATCTTCTAGTGTTTCATGTTCATAAAATCATATCGTATGATCCTGTCTACATGTATGTATGTATGTCTTTATATATCGTACTAATATTATCTAGATTCCCGATTAAGCGAATAGGACATCTATTAATTGTCTAATTTTTCAAGAATATTTCGTATATAATTTCCCGATGAAAGAAAGAATATTCTTATTCTAATATACTAATCTCTTTTATGTTACTTGATTGAACTATATGCAAGAAAGTCAGTCATTCCATGCCATTTTAATCAGGGCTGGTTGCTGCATAATTAAAAAAAAATTTTTTTTTAAATTTGATATCATCACTTACTTATCTACGTGCTTCAAGAGAGTTAAAAATTTTTTAAAAGTTTTTATCTCTACGTTATGATTTCTTTTATATAAAAACATAGATTTTAATATTAAAGCTGAGTGAAATTTTTTTGGTATCACATTACATGAGAAAGATTCTTGTGATTACATGGGTGGAATTGTTAAACAGTTTGTTTCCAAAAGACTTCGTTTCAAAGAATATTCTCTGAATAAAATTTCACTCCACAAACATGTTTGCATTTTTTAAATGCAAAGGGCATTTTAGTTTTTACCTTTATTAGTGTAAATAACTCAAGAAGATTCTGCATTATTGGGAGAAAGATTCAATAATACAAAACTAGTCTCCAATATCCTGGAAAAAAAGCATTGCTTCATTTCTCTCAAACCAAATCAAAGATGCTACGAGACATCAGACTCTTAAAAATAATTTTATGCAAGTTACTTCTTAGTTAAATAGTTTGATCGAACTTCTCGGTTTGGCAAAAAGTTCGGTATTAATGAGATGGTAATCGATAAACATAGCTGATACTCTCTATGCTAAAAGCTCAAAAATTGGTTAAGTAAGTGGTGACATTATCAAAATTTTTTTAAATTACAACGCAATTTTAACTTAAAAGGAAAGCGTTAGGATCAAATTGACACGATATAGTGTCAAATTTAATTATCGTTTTAGTAAAAAATAACGATATATTTAATAGGAGCAGTGGCGACTCACATTAGATTAAATTTGGCACTATAGATTTAACAGTGTAACAGTATGTGGTATCATTCAATAGGATTCATTGAAATAGCATGAATGACAGACACACAGCGGAAATGAAAAAAGAAGTGAAACAAATCAAATAATTCTTTGCCAAACATTTTTCTGTAGCAATAAGCGAAATTCTTTGCGTAAAGCAACTTCAACGGAAGCAACTAAAATATGTATACGATTTCTACTCGAGCCATTCATCGAGCTGTTATATACGTATATAAACATGTATATGCACGTATTTTACGATACAAGTTAACAAGCAGTAAAAATTACAAGCAAAGATTTTTTGATTCTGCGTTTCGCATCTTATTATATATATTTATAATACTTATTTAATTAATCACTTTATACATGATGTGTGCGAACTGTGGGTATTATGGAATCGATGTCGAGTTTTATATATTTTTTACATTTATGATAAACGTGTCGGAAATTTCGATGAGGGGCGAGCAGCACGGGATCGAAATTTATTTTATTATAGAAAGATCGAGGATTGCACTCACTGTAGGAACCATTAAGCTTAGGTTTCCTGATCCCTATTTCATGGCTCTCATAAATCAAATTTCTCGTATAAATCAGATCTGTTTGCTTATTTATTTAGCTATTATTTATTTATTATTCCCAAGCCGATTCCAGGCATCTCTCTCTCTCTCTCTCTCTCTCTCTCTCTCTCTCTCTCTCATTGTATAATTTATATAATTTATATGTGAAACGTAAGATCTCATATTATATTTGGTGTATACTGCGGTGTATAAAATATATAAAGTGTATAAAATAAAAAAAGATTAATAATAAAAAAGCTTTAACAAGAATGTAATAATTGAAGGATTATTTCCTACAAAAACTAAGTCCATTTTTTTAAATTTGAGTGCCAAATTGTTCTCTATCAATAGTTATATTATAAATTTTTTGTTCCGGCAAGAATCAAATAGAAACGGGAAATATAACAGTTTAATATTTGTTTTTGTTAATAACAATTTGTAAAATTTTATAAATAAGAAAATGTTACTTAATACTTTAAATAATATTTTCTTCATTTTTGTCATTATTGATATCATAAAGAAAGATAAGTGTAAAATATTACAGGATAAATATGTAGGTATAAGTAATATGTAGTAAATATAATTTCCTCAGGAACCAAAGCCCAGAGATTCTTATTTAAATGAGTGTTCAAAATATTAATCAAAGTATAAAATTTTGTTTTTATACTCATTATATGTATATATGCGTGCGTGCGTGCGTGCGTGTACGTGTGTATGTATCAAGAAGAAAATCATTATATTTAAACAATTTAAAGATAAATTGCTTGTTTCTTGAATATTTAATCCTTTAATTATATATAACTTCAAAACAACCGAGGTATAATCAATAATCACGAAGTTGAATATCTCTCAAAACGTTTAGAATTTGCGAAACACTTATTATTATGCGCGAGCCAGCGTGTCCCACCAGCAGGCCGCAACTAATTTGAAAGATTATGCGAATAATTCGACGGTTCTGACATTCCAGAAGTGAGAGAACTTGAATCCTAAACTCTCGGAAAGTAAAGCTTAAGGGATACATATTCGACAGTTAGAACGGATTAACTCCAGCTACTTAACCGTTAAAACACCCGTGCGAGCAGCAGAAAACTTATTAATATGATGCATGAAATATGCATAAAGCACTCAAGTATTCATGATACATATCGCGATCATTACAAACTTTTGCGTTTCATGAACAGCATCGTATTCTAAAGAGTGTCTTCGCCAAGGCGTAGTTTATAAAGTGGCTGTCGTCTCGTGTTAGTCTCTATCTAAAGAACGGCTCTATCGGCTCGTTTAAGAACGCCAAGAGCAAATCCTCTTGCTTCCTTCAGGAAAGAAAGTTGACTGAGAACGGTCACGGTAATCCAGCCAAAAATTGCCTGGATCGTGAGAGAAAATATGCTATACGTTTGATATTCGAGCGCTTCGCCCACGTGAAGCGGGAGATAGAGATTTATCGGATGATCGTGTGGACCGATCCAAAAGGACAAAGAAGCTATCAACCATGTGATTCGTAAATTCAAACGAAACAAGCGACGAGGGATCGTTTATTTCACTCACCCGAAAGGCGTCTCGCAATTCCTGCTCTTCCTGATGTTGATCTGTGGGCGCTGCCGTGCTCGCGCCGCCGATATTGCTGACGATTTCGACGAACTCCTCGAAGCTGACGTTTCCATCACCTGAAGAAAAATCGTAAACGAATAAGAAAAAAAAGACATAAACGAATAAATTATCGGATGAGTTATAGATTAAGCATTAGGATAAGGCTCTCGTATGTTCACTGCATTTCAGTCAATGAACAAATATGAAAAAATTCACGATGTATGTCGAGAATTATAGTACGTGTGTAAGAAAAGAACAAATCACTCAATAATAATAACTGGTTATTTAAAAAAACGTCACATATTATCTTTAAAAAAAATAAAAAATAATAGTCTTGATTTAAAAAGTAAAAAAAAACATTATAACGTTAGTAAATAATTGGTGAGCTAAATCAATGATCGTACGTATGCATCGATTATTAATTAAGCGTATAACTAGTAAATAATTAGCGTATAAGTTTGCCTTTTAAAAAAGAAAAAATATATATATTTTTAGTAAACATACATATGTAATTAAATAAATATAGAATATTATAAAGGATAATAAAACAGTTAAAATTTTTAAAGAATGTTTCAAATCGGTCAATCTCTACACTGCCTGAACTAGAATACGAAGCTAATAAAATAAAAAGTTTCTATATTCGGTCAAAGCAGATCTTACAAGTTAGTGTTTAAATATTTCTGTATAAATTTATATATATATATATATATTTGATTCTGCAAACTGCACGCCGAAATCTATTTCGGTTTCAAAACGCAATCCTGAGCAGAACCGGAGTAGTAATATCACTTATTAAATTGACAGCAGGATTGTAATTAGATTTATTCTCATCGGTCCAAATTCACATCATATAGAATACGAAGCTTAAAATTGTCCAAAATTCGGGGAACTTTGTGGAAACTTTTTTCTATACAAAAGTTTTACCTTACAGTAAGTATTTTTTAATAAACGATTATGTAAATAAAAGAAATGTTCCTTATTGGTGCTTTTGAGAAAGAGAGAGAGAGAGAGAAAGAGAGAGAGAGAGAGAGAGAGAGAGAGAGAAAGAGAGAAAAAGAGGAGATACTGCACGAGCACTTATATTCATCAATTTCACAATTTTATGATTTTATGCCCTATAACTTAGGCTTAAGTTGCGTTCAGAAATTTCCCCGGGTATTCTTGTCTCCGTTTTTTAAACACTTAAAGATGTTTTAGGTTTAAACTTTTTCATTAAACAAAACACTATGTGTTTGAATTTAAACTCTAAAACCCTAAAATGTTTAAAATTGAAATATCTTTTATTATTAAATGTTTGTTTTGCAAAGATGTTTTAAACGCAAACACTGTATTTTTTACAATGTAATAACGGAACAGAGCTCCAGCGTATTCTTTTTGCTTTCTCTTAATCTTGCTCTATGAAATGATGGAGAGATGGAAGCGTTTAGTTCGCGAGTAAAGTAATGGACAGGCCTGCTGTAAGACATAGGAATATATTGTGGAATTTCGGTGAAAATGAGAAGTTGTGCAGTACTCTCTTTTCTGTCTCTTCTTTTTCATCTCTTTTTTTCACATCTAGAATAGAAGAAAGCATTTCTTTTGTTTGCAATTACAATTTGTTTATTAGAAAATATTTGCAACAAAATGAGACTTCCATGTAACGTAAAAAAATTGCGAAAGAAAAGTTGTAAAAAAATTAACCGATTTCAAACATTTCACTTATACAGGGTAAGGTATTTAAAACAGGTCACCTGAATAACTCGCTTATTCTTAACAATAGAAGGAAAAGTGCCAAACAAAAGTTGCATGGTTTCAAGGAGGACATATTTTAGTCATGTTGTCTTTCTTCTAGGTGGAGGCGCTAAAAAGATATGAAAGTCACCTCCATTTTCTTAAACGGAATTGTATGATTTTTTTTACACAATATGATTCTTTTAATTATTCTGCATATAAAAGTGTTAAGATAGTGATACCAAAAAATCAATCGTTTACGAGATATTTTATGTTTTATTGTGGTATTTTATATTTTATTGACATAAAATATTAAATAACTCGTAAACTATTAATTTTTTGATAACTATACCTTAATACTTTTATGAACAGTATAATGAGATGAATCAATTGATGGAAAGAAAACATAGTTGCTTTTAAAAAATATCTTTGCAAAATGGATATTTTTTTAAAAGCAACTATGTATTTTCTTTCCATCAATTGATTCATCTCATTATACTGTTCATAAAAGTATTAAGGTATGGTTATAAAAAAATTAATAGTTTACTAGTTATTTATAATATTTTGCCAATATGTGCCACAATAAAATATAAAATGTCTCGTAAACTATTGATTTTTTGATGTCACTACCTTAACACTTTTATATGCAGAATAATTAGAGGAATCATATTGTGTAAAAAAAATCATACAATTCCGTTTAAGAAAATGGAAGTGACTTTTATATCTTTTTAGCGCCTTCACCTAGAAAAAAGACAACATGACCAAAATACGTCCTCCTTGAAACCATGCAATTTTTGTTTGGTA
The DNA here is from genome assembly GCF_001594055.1 of Mycetomoellerius zeteki. Taxonomy (NCBI): domain Eukaryota; kingdom Metazoa; phylum Arthropoda; class Insecta; order Hymenoptera; family Formicidae; genus Mycetomoellerius; species Mycetomoellerius zeteki. Next base: position 159,499 of record NW_017257249.1, on the reverse strand, counting down.
CTTTTCCTTCTATTGTCAAAAACAAGCGAGTTATTCAGATGACCTGTCTTAAATGCCTCACCTTGTATAGGTAAATTTTAATCCTATTTTACCACCATTCTTTCTATTATAGGTACATTCATTGAAGTAAGATACGTATGTATCTTACTTTAATTTTCCTTTTTATTCTATATAATATTTATTCTATATAATATTTTCAAATAAAAAATGATGTTAATCAAGTCTATAAAAATTAGATGTATGAAATATCAATTAATTTGCAATTTATATTTTAAGTCCTACTATTTAATATTTTTCTTCAACAATCATTTGGTTCAATAATCATTAATGACCGGTATAATAACCCTACATGATCATAAAAAGATTTGATAATAATATGGCTAGATTTTCGGAGGCAACGAGAAACTGAACGGTTTATTTTATCTTCTAATAATTGTTATGTAAGCTTCTTCAAGATGAAATAAGATAATGTCGCAGTCCTGTAAAATAAATGGCAATAATAAATCCGACAACCTTTTTAATTAAATGTGATTTAATTGCGCATGTAGAATAGAGAAAAGCCTGATTACAGAAAGAATTTCTCCCAATCGTTTAAATGCAGATCCAGCACTCCTGAGCTCTCCGAAGGGCTGGAAAGGGCAGTCTTCTGATTAAAGAAATTAATTCATTCTTAATCTAGACATTGAGTTTTTCCCTTAACTTCTCTCAGTTCTTTCTTCAGTAAACCGAGCAAGTTTAATAAAAAAATCTGGCTGACCGTTTTGAGTATATAATAGTTCCTTATTGAAGGAGGACAGGAGTCTCACGTTGATATTAAATACAGGCATCGAGATGCGCTATGCGTTTGTCGGGCACTCCACGTCGAACGCGAGAAATCTTCTCCGCATTCCGGTAAAGCGGTTCCACAGCGTAAATGCTTTCCAGCCTTCTAGGCGGTCGTCGGAACCCCTTTATCATGCTAGACGCGTCATAATAAGAGCGAAGTACACGGCAATATTCGCACAAAAGCGTAAGAGCACAGGAGAGTGGGCACGAGAACGAACGAACTTTACACCCTGCGATCCAGAGTAATGTCCTTGTATGCAGAGTTTTCCCCGCATAAAAAAGTACCACGCGGCATCTTTCTCCTGAACATTTAAGAGAGTTTTTTGTTGAAGCTGATTCTCAGCTTGTACTCTGCTTCGTGCGAACGCTTAATTACGACTTCTCGCGCGCGCAGCACTTCCTATTAATTCATGACCCTCAGAAAGGGCCGTCGCGTAATTTTTTCATTTACAATGTCGGTTTAATGAATATTAAAACTGCTACTTCATCATAATCTTATGCTTTTAAAAATAATTTAATGTATTGACATTAATAATTGGATCATAAACTGAGAGAACAGTATTTTTTGTATTTATGACTATAATTTCATATTATCATAATTATGTACATATTATCATAATTATTACTGCTATAATATTAGTACACTCATAATAAAAACTACCGTTCTTTTACTTCAAAAGTGACACAATTCATAAAAGTTTTTTAGGGAAGAGGAAAACTATTTTTCAACTTAACAGAAAATTATTGACTAATCAAATAATATTAGCAAAAAGAATATACTCTTAGAAATATATATGATCAAACGTCACTTTTATTATTTTTGTTTCAAAACATGTAACATAATTCCTTAAAAAGTAGGGTAGAGCAGGGCTAGTTGTGACACTTTTTCTTTAAATTATTATAAATCTTCACACAATTATGATAGATTAATGGTAAATGCTTTAAAATGTTGCATGTTCATCTGGCTCAATAATTAAATACTTATAAATCCTTAATATATCTCGTAAATAAGAAAAAATTACGTTAATTACAAGAATGCAAAGTGGACCAATATGCCCCATCT
>NW_017257249.1:116764-157465 GCF_001594055.1 Mycetomoellerius zeteki | reverse complement strand
ATAAAGACAGATTTCATTTAAGCAGCTGAGTTTATAAGGTTAGTTATGAGGTACTGGCCCAACAAGCCCCATATCGGTGTTGACCGAAATACTTTTTCATAACTGAAAAACCGTAAATAAAATAGCATAATAACTTATATCTAAAAAACACATTTGATTATTATCAATCGCTCTAATTACCATGTAGACCAAAAAGAATACTCACCTAATAATTTTACTTTTGATATACAAAAACGAAAAAGCGTACGTATTTGGCTGTTGATAGCCGGACACAGATTATTGTATTAAGGTACAATAATCTCTGTCTTTGTGCTACATTACGCAAGTATAGACGTATCTATATATGTATATTTTAGTTATTTAGATATTTGCATTTGACCAACTTGCCCCTATGCTCAAATAGCCCCGCTCTACCCTATGCTTTCTAAGTTATATCGATTTTGATAACAAATTAAATATATGGATATAATAGAACTATACACAGTTATTATTATAATATTATTATAGCAATAATAACCATATTTATGGTAAGATGTAATTATAGTAAAAAATATCAAAGATTTTTCTCTCAGTGTACGGTGAAGATGGAACAAATGTTTTCTTTAGCGGAAAATAGGAAATGCCGTAAAAGTACATTTTACAATTTATGAATGCGAGTGGTCTTTTTATTTTTATCACGCAGATATTATCAACACCTAAATTGGCGTTTCATTTTCAAATATATTGTTGTATAATCTGTATATTTTATCCATTATTTTAAAGCATTTTATGTAACTTTCGTTTTTACAAGCATTTGCTTAAATAAACGAACAAAAGCATGCATGTGAGTACTTTTGCTCCATTTCACCCAATGTTTTCCGTTCCGCTATATTAACGGCGCGAACGGGACAAAAATTCGCGAGCACATAAACAAGTATAATCGAGAGACCAACGTGTATCGATCGTTGCGGAGGAGGATTTGAGTTCGTGGATCGGGTTAATATTCGATAATATTTGAAGAAAATAAATCACAAACGAATACGGGAAAACGTTTATCAGAACATTGAGGACCACGTCGAGGATTTGAACGATTCGACGCTGGGCGCCGAGTAATTTGCATAATTCGACCACCGCCTAAATAAATGCGATGTTGTTCGCGATGTACACAGTTTACAACAATCCATTTCGCATCCGTCAGCTATCCCCAAACGAGCTAATTCCTGCGTAGATGCTAATAGATCCGCGCTGGACCTGCGGCATGCGGCATCGCGATGAAGTCACGTATTATACAACACGTAATTACAATTCTACATTGCACGTCTAACTGAGAGAAAGATCGAAAAACTCGAGACTTCAACATTGTTAAAAGAAGAAAAAAAATGTCATTTTGTACGGAAAAAGATGTATTAACAGCATTAGCCGACGGCAGTACAATTGGAAATAATCTTGTTTATACATTGTTAAATAACAGTATTAATAAAATAAATAACATTTTATTAAAACAAAAGCGTAATGTGTTAACAGGATTAGCCAACAGCAGTGTAACTGAAAATAATCTTGTTTATACATTGTTCAGTTTAACGAAATAAATAACATTTTATTAAAACAACAGCATGGAGTAGAGGAAGGTCACCGATATTGACATAGGTCGATGTCTCCTAAAGCGACATCCCCTTATTTCTTAGAAACTAACTTTTGTACCTTATCAATACTAATAAAAACGTGTTCTGTTTAGCTAATTAAAGTACAAACTCATAATTCATATATTTGTGGCTTATTTCTATACCAAATCAGCTAAAAACAAATTCTATGAATTCGAGAAGAAAATTCTTATGGTGTTCTTTTGAAAATTGCGTAATTAAAATAATAGTGACTAATATTCTTGAGGCTTTCACGGGTGTTACCTATGTGACAATCTTGCGTTTCGCGGGTTTTCTCCGTGTTCAGATCCATTCTTGGAATGCCAACGTTTCGTGAACCTTGCAGTTCACGAAACGTTGGCATTCCAAGAATGGATCTGAACACGGAGAAAACCCGCGAAACGCAAGATTGTCACAACAATAGTGACTGTATTATTGATAATATTATGTCATTTTAAATGTTTATAGTTTCATAAATTATTATAGTTTTCTTTACAGAATAGGATATATTTTTATTTATAGAATAGGAATGTTGGCATTATTGCCTACTATGTCAGTTTTGGAGTCCATTTTGTTAAGCACTCATTTTTGCATAACTTATTTACGAAAAACTTAATTATTGCAAAATTGCAAACAGTATTATAAAAACTGCTTATGCTATCTGTGATAGAAGACACTTTTTAGTTTGTATTTATGTTTTTGAAATTGTATTTTTACCTTTTGTTTAATAAATATTGTCTAAAAACAAAGTGGTATGTCGGTATCGATGATTTCCCTATTTATTTCATTAATGTCGTTATAACAAAATTCTTAATTACTGTTGTTAATGCTGTTAATACATCATTGTTTCCGTTATTATACCTTATATTATAATTGTTAGGGATATCGCGCTCTGGTGTCAATTTTAGGTAGCTAGAATCAGTGCAACAAGAACATTAATTTTTCTTAAGTTTCCGCACTTGTGCGTACGACGCGAACGGCCTCACTCTCCTACTATTTTTCTCTCCTTTTCTTTTTACGTTACGTTCTTGCGCGCGGCAAAAAGAGTTGTAGCACGTTGTTTTCTATCCGCCAAGTTTGTAAAACTCTCTTATGTTAAGTCTGTTATACACACATGTTTAGCTTGTGCACTTTGTGAATCATTCTCGTCTTCAAATAAATATATTGTAGTCACAAACAACTGTCGTTACTGGAAAAATCCTCATCAATAATATAATTTTTACAAATTAAAATGCTTGGTACTCTATAAAAAATTAAAGGAAAAGATAGCGTTTTTACTTTACGGGAATTTCTCTTATTTTGCGAGTTTATAGCATTGATATAAATAGTATTTTTCTTTAACTACAAAATTTTCATATGAGATGTGTGTGTGAGAGAGAGAGAGAGAGAGAGAGACAGAGATGTAGGATGCAGTTAATCCATTAATGTCCATAGAGAAAAAGAAAAGAAAGAAATTACGCCCCGTATAATAGCACTGTTTTTGGAGAATTTTAATAAGTTAATGAATTTTACAGAGTTACTTTTTGTCATGTCGTTTTCTGAAACTATTTAATTCCTGCCTGAAATTTAATTGTGAAATTTTTTTGTTACAACAAACAAAGATTCGAGAAAGTATCCGATTGAAGCATACAGATAAAAAGCATAAATTTTAAATTAAGCATCCATAATATTGTAAATAAGTTTCAGTCGATATCAAGAAGATTCTTTTCCCTTTTTCTTCCGTTCTGAATTTCTGCTCTACAGTTCTGTAAAGTTACCGCTACTAAACGCAATTCTATCTTGTTACGGTTGATAAGTTCTTATCAGGCATCTTAGACATGTATAATAATGTTTGATTTGAGGGAAATATAAGATGCAGCATAAAAGACGAAATTTCCATTCCACAAAGAGTCGCGTGAACAAACTTTATTCTATTACTGTGGCATTCACTAGTTGCTTTTGTAGCTGCAATAAAAAATCTTTTAGGTGACTAATACTTTTTTCCCTTTCGCTTTTCGCCTATCTGTTTATTGTATGTTTCGGATTTTTATTCATCTCAGATGATTTTATCCCATACTGAGAGAAAACGATTTGGTATTTGTGATTATAATTGTAAGGTAAAATAATTATTTATAGTTATTACTGCTATATTATTACTGATAATAGTTATATATAGTTCTACCAAAAATATATAGCTGCATCGAAGTCTTGGCCAAAAATAACAGGCATATTTTTTTTCATTAATTCTTGTATCTGTATTGTTACTTATTGGTTATCGATATTATATGTATATAAGTTTAAGGATGCTTGAAACAGAAGATAATTTATAGCAAATTCCATATAACAATTTTTTAGCCAAAATTATATAAATAATGGTTAATAAAATACCTAATATTTTTGGCCAAGACTGTATATATATATTTTTGTATTTATAACAATATTTTCGTCTTTTTTGTATCTAATAGTGTTGTATAAAATTGCAATAAAGATAATATAAATATAATTGTTACTAGTAATATAAAAATAGAGCTCCTAACCATAATTATTTTACCACGCAATTATATATAATCACAATACCAAACACTTTTTTTTCGATTCAGATTGTTTCATTTCAGAATAAAAAAAAATGCAAGCAGATATTACCTATCAATCTTCTACATTGAATCTGTTATTCACTGACATATTTTTCGGCGGGCTTAACTTTTCAAATCTTCCTTACATCCGTGACTCTGACGATTGAAGAATGTGCGCTCGTTTCGCTCTTATTCTCCTATAAAATGTAACGTACGGAAATGTGTCGGAAATGAAGAAAATATGCGCGTGTATTGGACAGCCTTTTTCACGATAAAAAATCCCTTCCGATAAAATATACAATCGGAAGCGATCGCACGCCTTGGCGCGTCTTTTATCGAAGCTGTCAAGACGTGGAAGCGTATGCACGTGTTTTTAAAAGAGTCCTCAGCAGCATACCACCCACCTTTAGAACTTCCGGCTGCAGCCGACGTCATAGCACCAGCCTAAGCGGATTTTAGCCAGATAATTGTCGGTGTAAACCGGATTTAGGTGACGATAATACCGTCGGAACACCCTCGAATGCATTGCCTTGGGAATTCTGTGGTGCGCATATACGTATGTACGCATACACACATGTTGACTTTTGTAACAACTTTCCGTTGCAGCATTTCATGTGTGTATGCAACGGCACGCACGCAGGCGTGCGCGTGCGGAAAATGCCGGTGTCGCGTGGGATCAGCCCGCTCTCGCGCGATCCTGCTGCACGGTTGAGTGTGTAAACGCGGACTACGTGATAACGATACGTACCCATTTCCGCGAAGAATGAGAACATAAAGTGTGTTACAACGTCGGTAAAATATAACGTTATGCTGTGCTTGCAAATTCGCTGGCAATAACATTCAGGCAGGAGTGAACCGAAGTACATATCCGTTTGGACGGCCAACGATAGTTTACGATGTACGGCGAATCATCTGACGTTTCTCGTACGTGACTATTTGGTATTTCTGCCTTTTTTACGGCTTTTTTGTGTTGTTTTGTTTATGCTAAATAAGGTGACATCTTCATTTGCGCAACATAATGAAGGTTCTTAGAAATCATTATGACGTCATGAAGATTTTAAAATTTCGAATATAATTATTGTTAATAAACAAGAGATCTATGTGGGTACTTATTTATTCGTGAATCACTGATAAAAATGTACAATATTTTGTAATTTTTTAAAATATAATAAAACATAGTATATATTGATTAATAATACGAAATAGTTGTCTTGTAACTTTCTTAATCCTATTCTCTAACTAAAAAAGTTCTAAGAATGGTAATTTAAAATTTCAAGTTTAGCAACTTCAATACGAAAATCTGAATTTGTAAAAGTGTAAAAGTATAAAATATTAAAAAAAACATATTATAATAAACAAAAAGATTATACTATATAAAATTCCAAGAATGCTTCTCATTAAAATAATTGCAATTCCAAAAATTCGAAACTTCAAATCATTGAAATTAATGATCGATAAATGGAGAATACAATCGGCAGGTTACAATCTAAAATTTCAAGAATTTTTCATTTCTGAGTACTGCCCATATTTCTGAGAATTTTCTACATTTCCAAAAATATTTTGAATTTTCAAGGATTGTGAGCATTCTTAGATTTGTAATCATACATGTCATTCTTGAAAATCGAAGTATTTGAAGTAAAGAACAACCTAAAGCAAATCAAACTCCAATTAAATATTTTAATTTCAAAACATTAAATTAAATTTTTCTTTTTATTTACATTATAAGCAGGAATATAACTATAATAGATTACAATTAATAAAATATTAAATAGACAGAAATCAATTTTATCATTAACAAAATTAGATAAATATCAAATTATTGACATACTGATTTATTAAATAATTCCAGTCCCTGTCTTGAGTTCTTCTTCCTAAGTTTCCGAAAAATTATTGTAAGACTGAATAAAAAATTTCAGATATCACAGCTACATTTTAAATATAATAACAAACATTTTTATAGACCATATTACAACAACAAAAATTGACATTTAACAAAAATACATTTTTTAAATACACGTGTTATTCTGAATTTAGCCTTTAGCAACAATAAAAAATCTCAATGAAATATTGGTCTGCGATATGGTAGTGTTTAAAAAATCAACATTATAGAATCAACACATCTTCGAGGGAGTGATTTTAATTACGCCACTTTATCCGTAACTTTATCTTTCGCTATTAATTAGGCAAGGCAACGTTTTGCTGCGAAAAGTTCGAAAGATTCTATAATTAGATTCTCCGGTGTTATGTTAGCAGTGTACTTTTGGACTATCAGAAGCTAAGACTACAATTATCTAGAATGAGAGCAAGCGGGCGATTTAATCGAGAGATTACTCTGATTCCATACAGAATCTCGCGTAGAATTAATCGATATGCGCGATTACAATCATCGATCTGTCCTACATAATTCCCTGGTCCCCATTTCGTAATAGGTACCCTATGAACCGGACGTGTGTCCAGAATGCCGTCGTGGATGACAGTCACACGTACGCGTTCGTGTTACACTTGCACGTGCAAGCTCACAGGGGTGGACGCCATCCCGATGTGTACAGCCCCGGGGAAGGGCATTTTCTGATATAGCGCGGGTTCGTCGCGTGTATTATACCATGTATTACATGCCCCACGTACGTACGTATGCACGAGCATACAAATTGACTGCGTGTTACGATACGAACCGACCGGGATTCCCGATGAAATTCCATAGGCGTAACTCGGATAGGGGGACGATCGAGGAGAGATAGGGATTTCGTGCCTCTCGCTCTCGCAATCGCGCCTTCGGAGGATCCTACGGAGGAGAGTGGATCAATCACGTGACCCGATAAGAAGCCCCGCGGTGTTGGCATATTACGAATGTCACGGCCACATAGTAGCCCCGCATAGCTCCGAAAATGCTCGTGTTCTCGTTTTTCTCACTCGTTGCACTGTATCGCGTAGATGTTGCAAAAAACGTCGATTATTGGCTTCGTTTCGTCCACCCGTCCATCCGTTTTGCATCTATGTATCGTTTTTCCTTGCTTTCTCCCCTTCCCGCTTTAGCAGTTCGTTCTCTTTTTTTTCTGTTAATCCGCTCAGTCGTTAAAATTCTCATTAAACCTGCGGATATGGCGATCATTCTGCGTTTTAGACAGCGGCTGCCTATCCTAACAAAGGTACAAGTTATGTAACGAGTTATGTATCTCGTGCGACGGAGATAAATCCCAATAACTTTCTTGTAAAAAGGAAAAAGAATGACAATACTTCATACTCGCAGCTTTTCATCTAGTGGTAAATTTAATGATTAAGTCGATTAACAACCGTTCACTGTTGCTGATAAACGCCGTTATGATAAACGCCGTTAGGATTAGTGCTGTTTCTTCAGTAATCACGGTTGCTATCTCTCCGATTTTCAACCGTAGATTCCGGTTCTGTGGATGAATTTTCGGCTCTCCGGCAGACACAGAAAGTCTCCAATTTATTGTTTTAATTTTTGATAACCTTTACTTAATTCGCGAATAGTCATCTCAGGTTTTTATATCCTAACGAAAAAATGTAAATTATTATAAAATATTTTATTTTGTATATATATAATATATTAGATTAATAATTTAACATAATGTGATTTATGTTATTTAAATATTTTGTTAGATTGATATTCAACATTTATTAGTTTATCAACATTTATCAAAATAACATAATTTAAGAATAATTACACAAATAACATAAAAATATTTTAAAACGTAAACTTTAAAGTGAATAAATTCCTTTCTTTTTCTTAAAGAGAATGCTATTAGAAAGTAACAATTTTGATAGTGATAGTCAACAATCGACCGGCAGGAGAGCCGTCGATTTCCAGCGGAATATTAGTCGAAAGATGGCAGAATCCGTTTTCTTCTCTTAATTTACGCTCTTTTCTCGCGTCTCTGGGATCTCTCGACTTCCGATTGTCACGGTGGATTTGTGGGTCATTTCGTTTCGTTTGTTAAATGTCGCGGTAGCGCTGGCACGGAAACCACTTGCAGAGACGAGAATTTAATTCTGGCGCGGACACGCGCTCGAGGATATGAATCGCGCGAACTACTGAACTCCCACGTATGAAGGACTCGTGTGGTCGAGGCGCGGTTTCCCTCATCTTTTGTTCTCCATGATTTCATATATCGTTAGGAGCGGAAAACAGCGCTAAATTGTAAACAGCCGATATTCCGAATCCGATAACACATCGGCAATCGAACGATTTTCAATTCCGTCACGTTATCCTCATCCTTCTGAGACACGCAAAGTGAGAGACAGAAATAGAGAAGTCAATAGGAAAAGTGAATCAGAGTCAGAATCAGAATCATTTAATTGGACTTTCTGCACTGTTAAATTCATAGTAACAAATTATACCTAATTTGAATTATTCTTAATCATTTCTATTGACACTGCACCTATTCGATATGTTAATTTAATTAAAACAATGAAGTCAAACAATTTCGCTCAAGAAAATATATAAAACTTGATTCTCTCTCTCTCAAATTTTATTATTTAGGTACATACGTAATAAAGATGTTACTTACTTTGAAACTAAACAAGTCAACTACAGAAATAGATTGATTTACACACACAAAGTTAAAAATAACAAATGTTATTTCACTCAAAGGATTGAAGTTTACCATTGCTCCTTTGATGTCTAACAGTGCAGTATGTGACTAAAATGTTCCGTAAAGTCTACAAACATTTACAAAAAAAGAGCAGTTTAGTTGCAATAGTTATAACATAAGATACAAAAAGAAAACAAAAAATAAAGATAGAAAAAGAGAGAGAGAGAAAGAGAGAGACAGGGAAAAGGAAAAAAAGAGCAACGGCAAAACAACAATATACGGGGTAATCTAGATTGCGATACGTCGAGATCGATGGAAACGAAGGCGATTCGCGAAAACCGGACGGTATTTGCGGAACGTTATTACTTTCCGCCGAATAGGAGATCCATCGCACGGTTAGATCGATCGATACCTGCGATATCGTTTTGCCCTATAACAATGATACGTACTCACGGAGAATTAAATCGTGAAATAAAAGCGATAGAAAGACGGATGCGCGTGTGGAAGCTGCAGACGGATTGTTGTAAACGCGCTGAAACCTGATCCATACACACACGAAATATTTTCGAAATAGCGATTTCCTGACAATAGAAAACGAAGGGAAATGTAACTCAGGCAGTAGCAGCCGGTTGCAATCGCGGAAACTTTCCATCGATTGTTGCGATTTAGTGTATTGAAGACTATATTGTAGGAGATGTGGAAAAGATAAAAGGAAGAGAAACAGTTCCACGCTTGTATCTTTTGATGTATCATACAAAGCTAACGGAATTCGGGAAAGCAATGCTTGTTCGAGCGAGACTAAATAAAAGAAAGAAGGCAGGATTGTTCTGTCAACGTGTATAAATATGAGGAGAGTTAAATTATCTTCTTGTTTAGTGTGAATATGATTACAAAATTGAAATTTAATATCGGGTTATTTTTACACGGCGTTATTATTTTAGTCAGTAAAGTTGATTTCTATACGCACTGTTTAATTAATAAAGTTTGAGCTTTGGAAACGGGACTCTGTTTTTGGTTCTATTTATCCCGAAGGTATAAAAATGTATTTACATTTTTATAGAATGGAGTGTAATTTAATTCATACGTTGTAGTATCCACAATTTTTTTCTGCTAGTTCAATTTTTATCTCAGGGGAAAAAAAATTTATTTTTCGAATAAGTGCTGAATAAATGCCGCTCGTTACTCACATCGCCGGTATCATTCAAATGAGTTGGTATACGTATCGAGGGATGGCTTTAACTTATTTACCACGAGGCTATGCAGTCACTATAAATCTCTAGAGCGACGTAATATTATAGTTGCGATTGCAATAACTTTGCTCGCAAACTGCGCGTCTCGTACACGTGATGTTATTCATAAAGTGATTCTATCAGAGGGAGTCGCGCCAACAAGGAAAGTCCGAGAAACCGGGCGAGGACGAGTCTGAATTGCATTTGATCTGGTCCAGGGATGTGACGATCGGGATAACATAACTTTGGCCATTTTCCTTTTAGGAGGCATAATCGACATAAACGTCGTTCTATCCTTCTTGACAGTGAATAATAAAGGGTTTTTTCATTTAGTGATACGAGTCGACACAAACATTCTTTCTTGGCATTCAATAAGTAACAAAGAACGACACTTGTGTCGACTTATATCACTAAACGGAAAGCAGCTAAACATAGAACAATAATTGTATCGATTGTAGCTATGGTCCACTTGATGCTGCAATGCTTTGACGCATTCTTCGATTGGAAAATTAATAAAATTGCTTCTTCTGATTGATCAATCAATACTTTAAAACGTTAGTAGCGTTAAGAGCTGGAATTATCTGTATTGCCAATCGACGAACATTTTGTACTTTTCTTTTTTGTACTTTTTTTCGCTTTCCTTATAGAATAAAAAATCCTTTTCCAAAATAAACAAACAAAAGTATTTACTCACATATACAAAAGTATATTTAGTGAAAAACGAAAAAAGTTTTTAAATTACAATATAATGTTCTGTTATCTCCTAAGTTATTTCCAGGTTGTACATTTACGAATAAAATATAATAATCTACATTTACATACATACAATGTAAACTATGTAAACTATGTTTTACTGGTCAACTATGTGAACAATTTATGAAGCCTATATTCTTTGTCGTTGCATTGGATTGTATTAAAACTTCTATCTCGTTTATATATTTTTATATCAATATTAAAGTTAGTTATATTAATAACCATAAAATTTATATATACATATAGCATATGTCTATAGGACTTTTTTTCTTAGTTTTTTACTCCTCTACACGCTCCCGAAGTTTTGCCATTTAATTTGGAAACACCCTGTATATATAATTATTTTTTTCTGAATTATATTATCCATTTATATATTTTACTGCATTAATAATTTTATTGCTTGTATTGTTTGTTTGAAAAATATTCGTATAAACGTAAACAATACGTAAATATTTCATATAAACTTGAAATATATTGTACAACCCCGGTTACTTTTTTTCACGTTACGTAAATAATTTTAAATATGTCCACATAATGTCAAACTAAAAGTATACCCCTCAATTTAAATAATATAAAAATATTATAAAACCTTGAGTTTATAATTTTGAAGCACAAAAAAATAAATAGAAAAACATGATTCAAATACCTTATACGTACACGTGTACTCTCAGATCGTATTTTTCATTTATTATATTTCTCTTGTAAGCTTCAAAATCATAAACTAAAAGTTTTAAAATATGCTTATATACATATATTATTTAAATGTGAATAGATAGATTTAGTTTAATTACACATTTAAAAAGTTAAAATCGTATGTAAATCGCATTCAATCGATAAAATAGATGATTCCGTCGAAATTGCGGCCGTCACTTTAGCATTTTCTTAAGTGCAGGAACTACAATCCTGTGTTTCTTAAAAGAAAAATAGTCTTTAGATTCATTGTGTGGTCGCCGAGCAGGTCAAAGGGACCATGTTGCAACGCGTGTACCTACGTCGAGCCGCAGGGGCGTTTTATGCGGATTTGCGCGCTCACGATAGCACGATAATTTACGGCATCGTAGCCGCAAATGCGGTAGAGCCGCGCGCGTGGGCGAAGCTATAATGCGATCGGGGCAACATGAATCTTTGAGAGAATCCCAGGAGCTGCTTCCGGAGCGGGTTCCGCCTAGCTCCTTCGCCCCGTGTACGTGCCGGAACGTTCTTGAGAACTTTCCCTTTTGCCGCAGTGGAACGACGTCAAACGCTTACCGCGACGGGGCGGAACGGTGAGCGTGCCACGAACTCACGAAACTCATTCGTAAGGGAATAAAAGGATCGGAGACCTTCTCGATAACGAAATCGAGCAAATCGGCAATTCCTCTGTTGTGATTTGATTGCTTCGCTGCGGCAAGCTAATGGTGATCCTATGAGTACACTTCGATTTCGCGAGATACCGGATAAGTGCCAGTCACTTGGTACTGTTTACTCGTGCTGGTACCTAAAAGGTTTTCTTCATATGCATATGAGTCTCCTTCAGATATTTCTAGTTTTTCGATATCTCAATAAGAGCGTTCCATAATTTTCAACAATTACATCGAAATAGACAACTCGAGATACTCTCAATCTCCTTGGCTTTTTGAAGATTTTATTTTATAAAATTGAAACAAGTAATTTTAATGTTTTATACAGATTAAAAATCGATGTAATAAAGGGACTGATGCGCCTAAATATAGACGTCCAAATATAATTAAAATGTTATAAACAAAATTAATTACAAAGTCATATTTATCGATTCTAAATGATTATCTTCAGTACATATATACAGGACTGGGCATGTATTTGAAATACTTTTATTTAAAACATACTATTTGCACTACAAGCGTATTTTGTATTTTTTATTTTAGCGGAACACATAAAAGTATTACATGTTTTGTATTTAAAATCGAAAGATTGAAAGCTTTTTGTATTTTGTAATTCAAATAATAAAATTGATTGTCAATGTGTGTGTGTGTGTGTGTGTGTGTGTGTGTGTGTGTGTGTGTGTGTGTGTGTGTGTGTGTGTGTGTGCGCGCGCGCGTGTGTGCGCGTGTGTGTGTGTGCGTGTGCGCGTGTGTGTCTGTGTGTGTGTTAATATTTGAAATACAAAATACAAAATACTTTTATATGCTCCCATGACACAAAATACAAAATATTTTCATATACTCCTAACAAACACAAAATACAAAATATAATTCTTATCAATACTGTTTTTCAAATAAAAATATTTCAAATACATGCCAGCCCTGTGTATGTATATATATGTATATATATACACACTTATAACTTATCTTATAATAAACAACATCCTTACGATACATATTATTTGTCAAATTAAAATGCTGTAATCTAATAAATATCAGTTACAACAATAAGCATGATTTCTGTTAGCATATTTTGATTTCGTCTCTATTTCCAAGAGATTTTTCATATTCATTTTACATATCGTTCCTTTATTTCAAAAGTGACAACGGAAAAAATTAAATTTTTCAGAAAAGAGAAACTATTTTTTAACTTAATAGAAAATTATCGATTATTCAAATAAATAATATCGCTGCAAAAAGAATATATTCTTATAGAAATATGAACAAATGTCATTTTCGTTTCATAATCCTTTTGGAGTTGTGAAGATTTTTACATCTATAACAAAATTATTTATAACAAACCTGGAATAATTCATCAAAAGTGATATAATTTGAAATATCACCAACAGTTTATATTTACCTTATGATCAACTAAAAAATAATTAATTAAAAATAAAACAATTTCATCTCCGAACTTTAATCACAAAACTGTTTTAATTCTAAATGTTCTCTGTAAAAGACTCTTCGTTTTATTTATATACACAATTCAAAATGTGTCACTTTTATAGACGGTATTATGATCTTTTCAGGCTAAATAACGCTGTTTAATCTCCAGGCGCTCCGTGAAAAACCTGTAAAAGATTGTAACCGTAATAGAGTTTTTAGTAGGTAAGAATCCGATATAACTCTCAGCCCTGCTTTGGGGGTTGGAGATATCTTGATAAATATTCTCCCCATTTAAAAAAAAGGTATTATTATCTCTCTGAAAACCTTAAAAATGACATAAGTGCTACTTGAAGGACGGACTGTAAAATTAAATCAGTTTATCTTAAATTTGATGATTGATAGAGATAATTTTTATCTAACTTATTCATGTTAAAAAAAATAACTCGAAAATCATATTTTTTAAATTATGTCACTTTTGAAGTAAAGGAATGGTATACAGGATGTTTCACGAGGAAGGGTCAATATCTTGGGAGGTGATAGTATCGATCATTTTAAGCAAAAATGTTAATTTGAACATGTGTCCTATTTCAAACGGTTTCCGAGATAAGGCGATATAATATGAACACTAGGAAGCGTACTATTATACTTTCACGCAATCTATTGAAAATCTTGAAAAACACTCTCCGATTCGGAATTCTGCGTGTATGGAAAGCGTCGATGATATTTTCCAACAGCAGCAGAGACACTACCATCGCAGAAGCCGTAAATATACAGCATATCTGCATATTCGGCATGTGTGAATATGTGCGGCATTTTTGACAACGCTTCTACAACGTTACAAACAACGCTGACTGTTGTGTTGATTGTAACATTATAAACGCTTAACAGGTCACAGCGAAAACAGAAAATAAACAGCGATGAAGAAAGAAGTATGAATTAAAAAAAGTGGTAATATTGCATGCCAAATTCGCTCTATCTCGGAAACAGTTTGAAATAGTTTATATGAACATTTTTTGCTTAAAATGATCGATACTATCACCTTCCAAGATATTGACTCTTCCTCGTGAAACACCCTGTATACAACTACAATTTTGTCACAATTGAACAATTGGTGAAAATCTCCGTTATCGTTTGTGCGTTCGAAAAAAAATTCAAAAAATTGCGTGCGTATCTTAGATAAAATATTTCTTATTGTTAGACATTATGTTTGATCTCCAGTTTATTATAAGTTTATTGTTTATTATAAGATAAGTTATTCGCAAAATTACTATATTTAAAGTCAAAATTGATCAAACAAAGTCATACAAAGTATAAAATTTAAATTATATTTAGCACATTTAGCTTTAGTCCTCTTTTTTATAACATCGAGTTTTATTCTATTTTATACTTGTATATAAAGTATATAAGAATTTGTTTTATTTTCTAGTAATTTTTATTTCAATAATTATTTATATATTCAGCTGATCATTTCTTAATATTTCTCAATGGACGTAATAATATCGGACTTCTAACGCAGCATCCAACATATGCGTATGTTTTCGGTTTTATCCAGCTTTGTTGGATTATCTCGATACGGTTTCATCGAGTCGCTCTTTAAACAGTGCGAGCAGAGAGAGAGAGAGAGAGAGAGAGAGAGAGAGAGAGAGAGAGAGAGAGAGAGCATTAAAAGCTGTCGCTACTATCACAAGTCCCGTTCAATAAAGAGCTAATTCCGGCCTAATTAAACGCTGCGAGCCACCGTATTTAACACGAAGGGCTCGCGTCATCGACGTGCGCGTATGTGCACATTGGCACTTAGATGTAGATACTAATTATCAGTATGGAGAAGCTCTCAGAGCCTTCATTTTGGCGCATGCTCAGGCTACTAAAGTGAATTATAGTGAACGAGAAAACACCGACCTGAAACGCATATACTCGGATACACCTTTCTCTCACCGTATTCGCGAAAACAGAACTGCATCCCGTCACTAGAGATTGGCTTCATTTTCATTTGACCCGCTCTGTACGACGCGATGCGAACATCGAAAAAATCGTATTCTGTATTTGAGAATAATTCCGTTTAAAGCTATCCTCTAATTAAAAAATTTAGAATATTCCTCTGTAAACATCTTGTTAAGAATAATATCAGATATAAGAAAAATTTAGAATATTCCTCTGTAAACATCTTGTTAAGAATAATATCAGATAAAGAAAATACTCTAAAACATGTCGGTGCTTGATTAACAAATGATATTCGCCTTCGTGTTTACCAGTTTTGAAGAACCACTCGTCTGCGGCGGACGCGTCTCGGTTCGGGTGGTTTTATGTCATATATTTTTGAAAGTGTTGCCGACTTGTTAGACTGTGCCCTAAGAAATATATAGCTGTCCCGCGGTTTTGGACGACCCGTCCGTTCATCCTAATGGCGCGTCTATGACGACGTCGTAGACAAAGGCGTCCGGTATCCGGGTAAGGCATCACCTTTTTGTTTTTACGTTTTCTGACCGTATCGATCTCTGTTTATAATTTCGGGAGGCGGGAGCCATTAATAGAGAAGAAGAAGAAAAAGCCTTCGTGTTTACGCATGCATGTATGTCTGCGCGTATTATACCGTATTGTGTCCTGACGTTTTCGAGATTAAAGACATCGAGATAAATGCTTTTTGAATAAAGATTTGCTTTTTATTCCTGAAGTGGCTGCATTAGTTTAGAGTTATTTATATTTTTTTCTCCGTTAGAAGGAGAAAACAAAATAACTAATGTGCGCGATCTCTATAACCTGTATAGTGTTATTCATTGTGAAACATGGAAGAAGTGGAAAAGTGGCTGTTTCAACACAATGTATCGGAACTAATCAGCCGTTTTGAAAGCAAGTACAAATTGGAAGTTTTGCGAGTGTACGTATCATGTACATATTACGTATGTCATGTACATACTACGTGTGTGCGTACGTGCGTTACGCCGCGCGTGTGTGTGTGGGTGTTTGTGTGTGTGTGTGTGTGTGTGTGTGTGTGTGTGTGTGTGTGTGTGTGTGTGTGTGTGTGTGTGTGTGTGTGTGTGTGTGTGTGTAAAGATTAAAATATATTCTACTCTACAACAGAGAAATATTCTAAATAATTAGAATATCTTATTATAATAGAGGGAAAGCCTCTAATTTTTATAATATATACTTGGCGCTTATTTTAATAGAAAACATTCTGTAGTTTAGAAGTCCGACCTGTAGTCGGATATACTGAAATCTAGAATAAAATTTTTTCAGCGAACATGTACCTCTAATTACTCGCGCGTTTAGAAATTTCAACCGTTATTTCAACTGGTCGAAATTATGTGCGTCATCGAATGAAGAATAAGCAGCGAATGGAGATACATACACGAATGTATTTTACGTTAGCCGGAAACTCCTGAGAGACTCTCAGCGGGGAGTGAATTAAAGCATTATTAAAACTGTTGGCGAGCCGATCGCACGGAAGGAGGGGTAAATTAATCTCCTATGAATTGCTTGCTGAAAATTTGAATATCGTTTTGTTTTTCGACAAACTCTGGCCGATGGCGCACTACTGCGCTTAATAAAGTTTTTTCCTCGCCGGAGTTTAAATTACAATGCGATTAAACAACACATCCAGCTTGCAATCGAATCTCATTTCCAGAACAGACGAATCAATTAATTAAACGGCATGTCTTCGTGAAATTTCCTTCGGTCGTTCGTGCAATAAGACGTAAATTCTCGCCTATAAGACTTCAGCAAAAAAACGGCGTTAACCACGCTAATTGTAGCAGTAACGATAATAGTTACATCAGCCTTGATAGTCGCATAACGGCCCATCGTTAACATGAATGTGACAGACTTCTTAAAGTCGCCGAATTTTCCATGGAATAAGATTTCGCTGAAGAAGAAAATTGGATATTTTACGGAAATGCTGCATAATAAAAATTGCACGTTAATTCATTGATCCGATTCATGCCTCACAAGTATGAAAAAATTATTTAGAACTTATTTTAGGATTTTTATATTATTTATGTCCTTTAGCGATGTGCGAATTATTTGAATATTGAAATCACGAAAGATTCAATTCGATTTGAATTTAAATCTCTACATTGTTAAAAATATCATGAAATTTAATGTACTTTTAAGTTACACAAGTTAAATTTAATTTCATAACGTTACATTGAATTTAATGTATTTGTAACTAAAAAATATATTTGTGTATATGTACATGAAATTTAATGTAAATTTTACTTTATAACCACAAGCTTCCGTTACATGTCACTTAAATTTGTAACGAAATTTCTAACAGTATATGTCTTTTATTTAATGCATTTAAGTATGTTAATCCATATTATTTTTAGATAGAAATTTTTTTACTATCTATATATTAAAATTTAACCTAATAATATATTGTTGATAAAAAATCATGTTTCAACAATTCGATTTGATTTGATTCAATTCGGATAAAATTTTATTGATCTGAATAGATTAAGATTCGAGCAAAGAAATTCGATTATTCGATTTGGCACAAAAAATCTTGACTCGTACATCTCTAATGTTCTTTGAATAATAACTACGATAATGTTAAAGATAATCTTAAATTACGATAATTTGTTTATAATCTCTATCGGATTATGACGATGTAACGAGTTATATCCAACGATGTCAATGCCAGTAGAATTGTAATCTGTGAGAATGAAATTTTTCAGAACAAAGAAAATGAGAAAACTCTTAAGTTTGCGCGCAATCTATCTGATATA
Organism: Mycetomoellerius zeteki; assembly: GCF_001594055.1. Classification (NCBI taxonomy): domain Eukaryota; kingdom Metazoa; phylum Arthropoda; class Insecta; order Hymenoptera; family Formicidae; genus Mycetomoellerius; species Mycetomoellerius zeteki. Next base: position 139,270 of record NW_017257249.1, on the reverse strand, counting down.
GTGTAATGAAGATTTCGCGAACTTCCCGTTTAACTTCCTTTTTCCCTGTTTTTTTTCTTAACAATATGTTTTTCCAGCAACAGCGATTTTCAAATCATGTGACTAGGTCGAGAACTCATTTTCATAAAAAATGCAGATATGCGAAGCAGAGAATTACGATATTTTTTCAGCAAGAAGAAAATATGAGAAAGTCTGTGCTAAAAATGATAAGAAATTGTCAATTATCTTACCGGATGCACAATCGATTGCACTCTTTTCCCGTAGAATTACAGAAATCCTTATAAAAATTTAATAGTCGCTAATTTATTTTGAATATTAAAAACATTGTTCAACGCTTTAATACTCAAAACAAGTAATTTTTAGTATTAAATTGGCCAGTATTAGATTGGATTTCTGGTATAGAAAAGATACGTAAAGTCAATGCGCAACGAGTGGAAACGGATAATTTCACGCGTAGTTCACATGATTCGCGATCGACGACGACAGCTTGCAAAACCGTATCTCGTAATGGTATGTGAAGCACAGAATCGAGTGGTTCAAACGGAAAAGTAATTTCCCTCGGAAATATCCCCGAAACGAAACCGCGTTCTGACGATTATCGAGGTTTGTATCGCTTCTTATTTTGGCCTCCCGCGCCGGTCGGCCGGCGCAATTTGACTTCTTTTTTTCTTAAATACGACAGTGATTTTTGTACGAAATTTATCTTTTCGCTCTTCTGTTTCTCAATATATCTTGTCCATTTTCGTAATTTTGTTGCCATTATCCCTATTATTTAATAATATTTGCAACAAGAAGTCTGTTTTTCGTAACTAAAGCAGAATACACTTTTAGAACTTAAAGTGAGATAGGTATATGTTTGATATTTGGCGAAAGCGAGGAAGAGAGTTCTAATACAGTCTAGTGCAGCAATAAAAAAATAGATCTGATATCTTTATATCGGGTTCAAATCCCGACTGAAATAACATTTTGCAATAAATTATTTATAAGGTTTTAAAGATGTTCATTAATATCAATAACATTAAATTGCTTGTCAATTTCATTTACAATATTACTACTCCAGCTTCAGTTTAGGGTTGTTTTGAAGATCAAACAATCGGAGACTGACGGAGACATATAATCGGCACACAGTTTTCTTGAACTGGAAATTGTATAAATTCACAAGAAGTATTATTGGACACAAAAAACCTCTTGATCGAATATGGCGTTTTCCACTCATGGATGTTTAATTTCATCGATCGATTTTCACTCAATATTGAATATCTTTATAGTTTACTCTAAATTTTTTTCTGGTCAGGACTTGTATTGCTATCCCCTCGTTATTTGCTACAAGATTTTATATTTTTTTCTCTTGTTTCTCTTTTTTGTAATTTTGAACATTGTTTAAATTCAATTGCCAGTGCATGCAATAAAGTTATTATTATTATTATTATTATATTTCTCCTCGTATTAGACCATTAAATTCCCTATTCGCAATCGCTCGGCGCATTAACGAAATCAGGGTCAAGTGTTAACTCGGGAATCTCTTTTCGCGCCAACCTAATCCTCGGAAATTATCACTTTCGGTACCCTGCTAAAAAGCGCGGACGCGCTTCTCTCCGCACATCTTGCATTCGCACGAATGAATTCCACCTCGTGGATAACGCCTGTCCCCGAAACAATTTACTTCCGCGACCGTAATTACTTTGTCCTTTTGGAACATGCAAAGGCTTCAATTCATACCTCCAATACGTTCTCGCATGGATTTTAATAATCATTTCGCTTTTTATCCCAATTCTTTTGTCGTGGGAGTAGAACGGCCGGAAAACACCGAATTTCCGCCGAAACTCGTTTTATCAAGTTCTCTTTCAATCGAAGGGCTGCGGTCGTTTTTCACCGCGGGCTTTATCTCGTAATTCTTCTGATTACACAGAAAATGACTGGTAATAGCCAACCGTTGTGGAGCAGACTAGCAACAGGTACAAGGATTTGTACCATCCGGCGTCAATACGCCGACCCATTTCCGTTCCCGAGTCATCAATAGTGATTTCTCGGCAGGAAAAGTATTGACTAGTATTATTGTGTATGATCAGATTAACTAATCAAGGTAAATATGTATTGTTAATAATATTTAGAGTTGGGTCACTTTCGATATGAATTAATAGATTTGATATAATTTTGTAGAATACAAAAATTGTCATGATAAAAAAAGTAGGTTTTTAAAGATTGTGAAACAAAAATGACAAAAGTGACATTGATCATGTTTTAGTATTTTGACACTATAATTATAATTATAATTAATATACAAAAATCGACAACGATTATAGTCAGAGTCATCTGCAAACATATCGTTCCTTCAAAAGTGATACAAAAGAATTCAGTTTTCCAAAAATTATTAACTAATCAAATAACATTGATAAAAAGAATATACTCTTAAAAACATGATATCTTTGTCATTTTTGTTTTACAACTTTAAAAAAAAACCACTCTTTTTTAGTTGTAACAATTTTGATATCCTACAAAATTATAACAAATCTGAAATAATTCATTCAAAAATGACATGATCTTAACTCAAAACATTACCAATAGTTTATACTTACCTTGGTCAACTAAAATAACTAAATTCAAAATAAAATAATTTCTTCTTTAAACTTCGATCATTATAATTATCTCAATGCTAATGTTTTCTGTAGAAGAATCTCCTTTTTATTTACAAAAACAATTTTTATTTACAAAAACTTAAACTCTTGTGTCTCTCGTAAAATGTATTATGATCCTTTTGAAAACTTTAAAAAGTAAGAACGACACAAATACGATTAAAGAACGGATCATAAAGTTAAATTAGTTTACTTTTGATGATTGATAGAGATAATTTTTACCTAACTTATTTATGGTCATATATCAAAAATCACATTTTTTTTTAGTTGCGTCAGTTTTGAAGGGAATGATATAAGGCACCTTTTGTGCAAAGAGGAATTTTGCTACCTCTTTTAATCTTTTTATTTGACAATTTTTTTAAATAAGGCACTTTTTAAATATTTAAAAAAAATATTTTTAAAAAGGAAGCATAATTTTTAATTTTTGTTTCATGGTGCTAAAATTATTCGGTGTAGTACTAACATAACATTTACTTATAGTAAATAAATATTTACTAATCAGAAAAGAATCAGAAAAAAATGATAGTTAAATTAATGGATTTTATAGTAAATAAATATATATTTACATTTAATAAATATTCAGCTGATACTGTTTAAACAAATACTCATTAAAATTTAGTATATTTTTTTTCTCATAATTCGTATACCCAAGTGCTCAATTTGCACATCTAATTACGGCAACCCTGATTATAAGTTTATTCGACGTATCACAGATCTTATGAATAAAATATAATTTAGATTTTTCGGCAGCAAAATCAATGGACAGTTAAAGAAGGTACGTGTAATTTACAGAAAGAATGATTTTGCACTGAGAGAAAACGAAATAATTCTAGCAACTATAAATTTGGCAACTTTTGCAATTGAAGTACCTGTAACTAGTTTTACAAAGTAATAGAAACTAAAGTAGTGCTGAATGTTATAAAAATATAGTCACGGTAACAAATTGTATGCACTATTAATTGGTAGTGAAATAATGACTCAACTACATTGAGTAGTTACTTGGACTTCATGCAAATAGATATAACAATTACATTTTTCTAGTTTAGACAAAAATTTTTTTTTAATTAAACACTATATCATGTAACTAATTAATCATTGTTGAGGTAACTTCAAGGAATAATATATTATAATTAAAACTCTTTTCTCTAAAGTGTCCCTCAGTACGAGTAGTACGCGGCTTTGTCACCAGAGGGACGTAGCGGAGTTCAGTTTCTCCTAAGAAGGAAACCACTCAGCTTACAATAAAAGGTGCAGCGTTGGTTTCAAACTTGGAAGACAAAAATAAATAAGAAATGCATACACAAATTTGTATGCATTTCTTTAATAAGAACAATAAGTAAATTAAGTGAACTAAGAAAATATAGTAATATTAACCATTTATAAATTGATTATATGATTAATGTACTATATTTTCTTAGTTCACTTAATCTAGTATTCTTCTTAGAATTTAATAATATGTATATAGTTGAGGCGCTATTTCACTACAAATTTATAGTTACTGATACGACTTTTTTCTCTGAGTGTGCTAAAAGATTTAAAATTTTGCTGGATACAGATCCGAAAATAATGTTGTTAGAAACTCAAACTGATTGCTAGAGTATCAAAATGTTTTGCAGTATTACTCCTCACTTTTTAGTTTCTAATATAATTATTTTGATGGTCCAACAAAATTATTTTCCGTTTCAAAATTATTTGCTATATCCAGCAAAATTTTAGATTCTTCAGCAAAATCATTTTGTCTGTGTAAGGGATATCTAATGCTTTCCACACATTTCACTCGTTCCTTATTTCGTCAGATATGGTACAATCTGATCTGAACCGAAAGGGTGTTCTGGTCATAAATACGCTATCGGGAATGTTTCGAAATATGGTGGTTCGCGCCACATAACAAGTTCGATTGAAAGAGGTATCGATGCGGATTTTGCACAGACTTTTTCGTTAGACAATAAAACATCACTGCCGCAAGTAAATACGAAGAGAAAACCAGAAGCACCAGAACGAAGCGTACATTGCATAAATCCTAGCGTGGCCGTCGCGAAATTGAATACAGCGTTATAAGAAGATGGAATTCGAGGCGAAGATGAAGGAAAATTCTCAAGAATCAAGTGAGAGATGAGTGGGAGAGATTGGCCAGCGTTAAGGGATCATAATAAAGAGTTCGTAATAAAGAGGCTGTCTCTGCTGTGATAAGAACACGGCATTGTCGGAATGTTTCACGAGAATTAGTTGCAATTAAGGCGATTTACCAACAGGCGAGATTGCGCGTGGATGACCGTGCGAAATAGCGAAGACGGTAAACTTCCGAGTGTTACTACCTCCTCTAACAGCTCGCTTTGTCGCGCAGGGTGATAGCTCGGGGTGCACCTTACTTTATGATTATTTCATAATCCCAACGATGCACCTCGTACATCGCGAAAATAGTGGTTTAACGCTGTTGCTTTCGATAATTGCCTTGGATTCGCGTTGCAATTGTTTTGTTAACAAGGAATAGTCATAATTTTTTTTACGTAAACAATCACCTCGGATTTTTTTTCATTCCAATTAAAATCACTATTATTAACAACATATTGTATTTGAAAGCATATGGGTTTAATCGTAATTCTCTAAAAAAAGTAAATAGAAACCAAACAAACATTAAATGGAATAAGCACGTTAAATAGCTTAATACAATAGTATTTGTAATAAATAAAGATTTTAATTAATATAACGTTATTTAATTGAGAATTTTCGAGAGAATTGCATATTTAAAGAATGTGAAATCATGAAAAATAATTATTAAAAACAAAAAAATATGTTAAACAATATCCGTCTAAAATATTTTATAACAATTCACATTTTATAACAATTCAGTCGCTGTGATATAAAAATACCCCGGGTGACTATTTTCGGGTTAAAGAGGCTGCGTCACGCCAGCATTTACGAATAAAATTAAGATAATTTGCGAGATAAAGTCATACGCCACATTGCATAAATTTACGTGCATTATCATATAACAATTACAATAATAATATAACATGACATAATATAATGACATAATACAATATGATATAACATCATAATAAGCAGTAATATATTGATTGATAAAATTGTCCATTTCTTCTCCAATTTCTATTTTTACGTTTTCTATTTCATTTGTGAACACTATTGATCAATCGGTATTTCCTTTTTTTCATCGGTTATTGTATTATCCATGTAATCTATTCAGCGGTACGTAGCACGTGAAATGGGATTTTTCAAAATGCGCGGATTGGAAAAACAAAAGGCGTGATATCGGGCGATATCACACATGCCGGCGGTCAATACCACCCGTTTCGATAAAATGCAGCGCTTAAATCTTCATCGAACAATTCAAATGTCAAATACAATTACGTTATATATTAGCCTAATTTCTCTCAGGCTATATTAATTGGATAAATCCAATGATAAACGCTGAATTCAAAATAAACACTATATTGCATATTAGTAAATTATAACGTTTTGATTTCCACTGACCAATTCGAAATAATAAGTACGGATAAATATCAATTAATTTAATTTCTTCCCTTTGATTACACACAGACAAAGCCAGCGGTCATTACTATAACTTGTAACAAGTAATATAAGTTTACATTTAGTAAATATTTACTTGTAGTAAAGAAATGTTTACTTGGAGCTATTCAAGAAAAAAGTTACTTAGATTTAGAAATTTTTTTTTCAGTGTAATAATAAATTAATAATAGAGATTTGCTTGAAAATGTAACATCAATTTCTTACTTCAAAAATACACAACTAAAAAAATGATGTGACTTTTAAGAAAGTTACTATTTAAGTAAACATTATCCTATCAATCATCAAAAGTGAACTTAACTTCATAAAAAATCGTCAAAATCATCACAATTCGAAAGAGTGATTTTTTTAAGAATTGCAAAACAATAGTGACAAAAAAGGCTTTTGATCATGTTAAGAATATATTCTTTTTACCAATATTATTTGATTAGTGAATAATTTTCTATCAGGTTGAAAAATAGTTGTTTTGTCCTTCTTGGGAAATTTAATTTTTTGAGTATCACTTTTTAAGTATAGAAACGATATGAGCATGACACTTTCCAAGTGTCGAATACAAACGGAAACATTACAATCCGAAACTCTTTCTAACTTTACTGTAGCCTAAGATGGATAATAGAGCTGCCGCTCACCGTCAATGTCGATTTCCTGCAACATCGTTCTCAACTCCTCCGCTCTCGCAAATTGTCCCAAGGAACGCATAACCCTGCCGAGTTCTTCTTTCGTGATAGTTCCATCGCCGTCCTTGTCAAACAGCCTGAAGGCCTCCCTGAATTCTGTTGAAGAAAAGGAAAAGAAGAAACCAGCGTGAGTAGTTCCAATATAAATACGTTTCGCTTTCTGCACTGGAAATAACTAAAATTACTTCAACTTTCGCAGTCCCTGAAAAAATTGTACAGTGTAAATTGTTTCGCCGTTTATTCTCATTTATGATGTAATTTTAGAGCAATTTTTTCTAGTCTTCTACTTCTACATTAATTAAATTGGGCATTATGCGCTTTGAATTTTTCCCTTTAGCCGAATATCCGACCCGTTATGGCACTAACGTCAAGCGTCCTCTCTGGAATTACCCTTTCAGAGACGGTCACTGACGGAGGTTAACTGACTAAGGGTAGTGGTCGAATTCCCGGAGTGAATTTGACGAGATACGAGTACAAACTGGTGTGCGGGTTCGACTCAACGGTGCTTGACTCGATCGTTTAATGGCCTCGTTTCTCGCGCCGTTGATTCTGGCGGCGCATTATACGCGTATCCATGCACAATTGCTCGTACGAGGAAACTACGAGTCTCGATGTAATCGACGTGATCGCGTCTTACGCTTTTACAATCTTATTTACAGTCGCTACGCGAATTTTACCTCAGATGCATATCGCGTAAAACGAAGTTACATATTATCTTGAATTGCGGACGCGATTTCAGTGATCGCATTTGGCGCAGAAATCAACCGAGGCCGGAGAATTCAGATGGGAAGTAGAGAACGATTCTTCTTCTTTATCTACAGACTTCCACCCTAACAGGAATGGTACTGCTCTCGTCATCTCTGCTTCTTTCGTCTCATTTCGGTCCCCGTAGAACTTTCGAAAAAAGCTGCTACATAGGGTATTTTACATAGAGTTATAATATTAAATCAATTTTTTTTAAATTGACTATATAATAATTACTGTAATTTCTTTTCAAAAATTTTGGCTGTAGGAAAAAGAAACTTGGGACGAGAAATGAGTTTTATTTGAGTTTCTAGTAGCGACTGTAAATATCGAATCGAAATTATAGATATAATTTCAGAGTCGCATAGTTTTCACTTATCTGTTGAACCGTATCATATTTCAAAATGAGCAAGAATGCAAGCATTAGAATCGCATTACTGTAATTGACTTCGATAATATAATGTGGATTAGAATTTAACGTCGATCATGCTTCGATATTAGAGATTCGATTAATTAAATAATTTGAAATAGTATTTTTGAAAAATATTAAAACAAATTACAAAAATAATTGTGGTACATGAAATAGAAAAATCTTTATTTTAGTTTGTAAAGATTAATGCAAGGGAAGTAATCTTCACAATTAATTTTTATATAATTCATTTTACGTATCAAATTTGGTAGTAGCATGTGTTCCCTCTTTATTTCTGTTCTTTATCAATGATTCTACTGACAGTGTCAATTGATAAGACAACAGTATAGTGACACGATAGCTGCTTTAAGAGAAGTTCTTTTACGTCCTTTTACGTCCTTATACGAAGACAATAAAGACGTAACGATTTTTCAGAAGAAATTACGTTCGCCGAAGTACATATCATCAAAGTATACAAAGACACGTGATTTTCGTAGATATTTTCAACGAACACGATCTTAGAAGAAAAAACTCAGTAGAAAGAAAATAAAGAAAGTAAAAAAATGAATTTTTTATAATAAACCAAAGAACGAGATTTAATCTGTGCTAATTTAATGTAATTGTTTAATTTTATTCTCATAAATTTTGTGATTGCACTTTCAAATAAGTTTTAGGAAATATATTTAACGTGATGAAACTGAAGGATAATCGATCGCGCAGTATATAAAGTTACGCCGTTTATAACAAAGTTGAATACACAATCTTTGTTTATAGTTAGACGAGTTTCGTGAAAACTAAAATATATTTAAAGCGTAACTGATAAGTGCCTGTCTCAAACTGTATTAAAAATATTGATGAGCTCCTTTTTTCATCGGTATTGTACTGAAAAGAAGAACTTCATTCAGAGTTTGCGACTATGTAATGACATTGTACGTGTAATAAAAATTACCAGGAGATTGGTTATTCAGTTTCGTCGATAAATACATCTGAATTAATGTCATTTCGCACAAAACTCATGCTACGAAGTGGAAAAAAATATGAAATGGAAGAAAAAATTGTCTATTCGCATTTTCATGTTGGATTCTCTTAAAAAGAAATTGAAAGCATTTATTCTTTGATTAATCGGTTTTTCAGATTGGTTTCGATGATCTGCCATAGAACATTTACGTTTGGCTTAGCGAGAATAATTAAATGCAAAAAAATGGAAACGATGAGCACCACGAAATGTGAAACGATATTACAGGCATTACAATGCAATTTGTTTGACGTCAATTGAAGAGATCTCTATTCATTCGACCTGATGTGAGTGGAAATGTAATATTCAATAGCGATATTTATAAAACCAGAAAGAAAAACAAGTGCATGATGGACGACGCGTGCGAAAATAAAAAAAAAATGTTCGCACTAAAAAAAACGTTCGACGTCTGCATGACACCATGTACGCAAAACGTGAAATTATTTATCTCGCGTGCGGATTTGATCGATCAATTGGCCTGATTTCCGATTCTCGAACGTACACTTGTCGTGTACGACAGTGATAACGGCGGGGAAAAATAATGGCCGGTTGCAAAACTGTGAATGAAGCTCACATACGCCGCGGTGCGGCGGCATAGCGAGCATAGTTTTATCGGGATTAACGAAACGATGACACCAAACAGGAGATATCCCGTTTACCGGGCGTGCCAAATTGAATCCGGCGCCGTGGGCATCTCCATCATCCGGCATCTGACGCCGCGATCAAAAGAGTACAAATTTGCATTTCGGCATGTGAAACCTGATATCATAATATAATACGAGGTGATGAATACAGGAGAAAATAATTTTACTCGCACGTTGTAAACGAAAATTATTATCTTAATCATATTGTTTTAATATTATTAATCTATTACGTTCATATTTCACTGAAATGCCCTGGTTGCATGAGTATTTGTCCGAAAAATCCTTCTTCTAAAAAATTTTAGAATTTTTTTCATGTCTTGAGAAAAAATATTGGGAGATATTTTATAATAAGAATTTTTTATATTTAGTGTTATATTATTATGCGTTTTATTTTAAGGGGTCTTTTAGGGTTTTTGCACATCATGGAAAAAGACACTTTCAGTAAAATTATCATTAATTTTTCTGTTGGTAAATAAAAGTATTACTTATCGACATGTTTTTTGATTAGTTATAAGTGAATCCTAGAGATTTGCAAATTTTTTAATTGGATACTGGATGAATTTAGGAACTAAGTTGGATTAACAAATGAGATTTATTAAGTACCTTTAGTTTCAATTAACAGTAAGCATTTTATTGAAAGTATCTTTTTTCGTACACAAAGATCCTATAATCCCTTTACAGGATAGAATAGATAATAGGATAGAATAGATTATCCCTATGGATAGAATTAATTATGCGAGAAAAGTTACCTGTCTCGCTCGGAACGAATGAAGACTGTGATAGGTAAGCCTGATATTTCACATGTCGCGCGACGAGTTTTTCCGGGGCGTGCCAATTGGCCATCAGATGGAGACTTTCTGGAGCCCCCGAAAAACTTGTTCTCTCAATAGGCCAATCGGCCAAAAAACTTGCTGTACGACGAATGAAATATTAGCCTAAAGCCCAGATGAGATTCGTGGCGTACGGTTTGGATCACGTTAGAGAAAGAGAGAAAGAGATAAGCTTCTCTGTTGAGATAAAAATGTTTCATATTTATGACTATATTTGCATAATAAAATAATTATGGTTAAGAATTTCATTTTTATAGTTATTATTATAGTAGTTATTGCATTGCTATAATGTTAATAATAATAATTATATTTTTAATTCTATGTATCAAAAAATATATAGTTCGCACCGAAAATAACTTTAAATTATAGTATCAATTATATATTTTTTTGTATATAGAGCTATAAATATTTTAAAGATATTCATTAGCAGCAATAATATTAAATTGCTTATCAATTTAATTTGTATTATTACATGAAGAGAATTTTTTCTTAGAATTTACCCTGAAAATATGACAGTCCTGGGATAACATTGTATTTCGAAGAATTTTAATGTAAATCTCTTTCATTCGTTAATAAAACTACGATAAGGTATAAAATAAGTTTGATCAATTTTACTGAAGTGCATGGTAAAAATCTTTAAAATATTGTATTGTACCACATTACCGTTCAGGGTTAATGTGTACCACATTAACCCTGAAAATATATATATTGTAATACGTTATATTTTCAGAGTTTTTAAAAGAAAATTCTGTCTGTGTACGTATTCCCGTTTCAATCTATAAGGAATGCGTTTCAGGACCGACAAATAATTGGCAGTTTATTTAAAATGGAAATTGTAAAATTCACACAAAAATAATACTATTAAGCATTGTTCTATTACATCCGTTTCGACCAAATAAGATGTTTATTTATGTTGAATAAATAAAATCATTATTATTAATATTATAACAGTAACTATAAAAATAAAGCTCCTAATCGTAATTATTTTACCATGCAATTATAATCATAAGTATAAAACATTTTTCTCAGTGTGCATTTTTGCATTTTATTCTCTCTTTATTTTCTCTTTCTCTCTCCCTCTGTTCTTCCTATTTAATTTTCGATTCTAGTAATGCAATCAGATTGGAAAAAAAACACATCTATTGAGAAATCTCAACTCACCTTTCATCTGCGATTTCGATATAGGCGTCTTGCTGGACGAAGAGTGGCTCGCCGACGATCGTTTCGGTGAAGCCGGCAGGGACAGGAGAACGTTCGTGGAGAGAGGGGTTCTAACAGGCTCGTCAAGGATGGACGACGAGGACGCGGCCGTGTCCGTCGGCCGTGTTAGGGATAATTCTTGTGGTTCCTGCTGCAGTTGCCATAGTCGCCGGCGTTGCAGATTCGTAGGGACGTCGGCAGCGGAGCACGATCCCGCAGAAACGTAGATCGGCTGCATAGGTAGCGCAGACGTTGTCACGGCCATCGTCATCGACGCCCGCGGGGTACAGTCCAAAGGGCTGGTGCTCTCATGTCCCTCCGCGCCGTTTCCTACCGCGCCGCTGCTCTGTCTCGTCTGCAAGTAATCGCGGTCTGAAATGCATCTCTCCCACTCGTCCCGAGAAGTTGAATCGGTCGATACGAATTATTTAGATATTTGTTTATTATGTAGCTCCTTTTCAAACAAAAGCAATGAAACGAGTTTAAGAATGAATCGTCGCATGCGAAGTGTTGTATCTTAAAAACGTTTTCGTATGAAGAGAATGTTCTCATAAATGCTCCTCAACATAACCGAGTTTTATATTATATATGTCACAGTCAAAATGTTAACTCAGTAAAGTATACATTTACTGTAATCTGCTATAGCCAATGTATATATTTACTATACACTGACTGGTAAGTATACATTTACTAAAGTTAATATTTTTAATACTTTTATTGTGACATGACGTACACTGAGAAAAACAATTTTTGATATTTGTAATTATAATTACATTTTTGATATTTATGATTTTAATTGCATATTTGCATGTTACCGTAACTATAATTGTTATTAATAACATTTAAAAAAGCGATAATAATAATTATGGTAACATATAATTATATGTAATTACAAATACTAAAAATATATATTTTCCTCTCATAGTGTGAGCCTCTTAGGAGCAGATTGATATCTACGAAGTCTACGAAATAAGAATTAAAAAGAATTAATAAAGTTATGTATTGATCATGTGCTCTAGTACCAAAAATAAGAAGCTTACGAGAGTTAATCAGTTTAGTTTCTAAGAGGTCCACATATCAGAGAAAGTTAGAGGGACACAAGAGATTTTCCTTTTGCAAAAGTACTCTTGACTTTTTACCAAGCGCGCGTGATTTTTCCAAGTAGCTCTTCTAAGTCTCTGTTTTTTCAGCAAACATCTCTCTGCGCACGATACATTATCTTATACCAACATTTGACAAGCTTGATATAAAACTTTGCGTAGCTCCAAGGCTTTAAAAAGGACGTTGCGAGGATGTTTCAGAGAGACGTTTAAAAGGCTCGTTTTTTACATCGCTCTTTTGCGCTTCTCTTCTTTATAAGATTTTTTTAGGGTCGACTACTATAAGTGTTAACTTATAAATGTGTTGTTGAGCGACAGGCGAATTGCTCAAAGTAAAAGTACCTTAATATTTGATCTACACGTGTCAGACGCCGTTAGGCACGAAACTTCTAAGGCAGTGACACACACCCGACAGTATCCAGCCGAGCTCATTCCGTCGTTTCAGTGTCAAGCCTTATTAATTATTAAAATCTACTCGCACATAAAGTGTCAGCGTGCGGGAGAGACGCGATTTTAATTTCAAGAACGTGCTAATGCTGTTTGCTGAAATTTTTTAGCATTTATATATAATATTTCGATAAAGCGAGAAGATGTAAAGAGAAAGAAGGGGAGAAAAGAGAGATCTGTTAATCCTACTCCATTCGAGTGATTTTTTTTAACATAATTACTCGCACATGAGCTGTTTCTGATATTTCATTAACGTTATACCTCAATTTTCATTATTCTTTTCGACGATTCATAAATAAAGATTGGTAATACTCCATATATATCCTTTAAATAAATCCTTTAAATAAAAATAAATATAAAAAATTTTTTAATTGTGTGAAACAATTTGTGCTGAATGTAATAATATATACATGGAAAGAATGATTTTGCTAAAATATCTAAAAATTTAGTTAGTTACAGATTTAAAAATATTGTTTAGAGTATAAAAATAATTTTGTACGACGCTGTAACTAGTTGGTAGTATATTAAAACTTTTTGCGGCATTCTCATCAACGCTTAAACCTTAAACGATCTACATAATTATTTTGAAGGTCCAACAAAATCATTCCAACATATTTCCAACAAAATATGTGTTTTCTAAATTTTTAAATACTTCAGCAAAAAAAACTTGTTTTTGCCTAGATATAAACAGCTTAATATATTTAGTGAATTTGTAAGATTTCTTTAAAAGAAAAATTTTTGGCATTTGTGATCATTAATAGATATTTGCATAATTATGATTGTTTCATTATATTGTATAATGTGTATAATATAGTATATCTATAATATTAATAATTAGACGTATATAAGTCTAATTATTTCTACTAAAAAATATATATTATTGAGAGAGAGAGAGAGACAACTAAAAATGATTATAATTATAGTTATTATTAACATAAAAATAAATTACAATAATTTAATTATAATTTATAGTCATTCTTTGGGACGACTATTATATAGTCAACTATAAATTGTAATGTAATTAAATTATAGCAATTGTAATTGTTTTATGATAAAATAATTATAAAAAAACTATAATTATAATTTTTGGTTGCTAATTATATATGTATATTTGTTAATAGAATTATACACATATATAGTTATTATCTATTATTAAAATTATATTAAATATAGTAATTATAGTAAATTATAGTATTATTAAAATTATAGTAATAAATTATTACTAATAATCATAATTATGCTAGTGTAACATGAAATTGTCAGATTATAGCCACGGATTATAGTAAATTATGGTCATAAATACCAAAAACTTCTCTCAGTGGCAGGGTGTCCTGGACACCCCACGCGAGTAATGAAGGGTTAATGAGACAAGCTTGTCGATCGGCTCATCTCCTCGACACTTCGAATCTCTGCACCGAGATCCGCGATCTATCAGTTCGAGCCGCGTTCATTCCACGAATAAGGGCGCAAGTCGATTCAGATGGAGAGGCTGCGCTTCATTATCGCGAAAGTTCGCGAGACGTTAACGAGCGATTAACCGCGCCCACGAAAGAATGTAGTAGCACCCGCGCAATCCATCATTTAAATGAGGGAGCATCGTAAGCGCGGTGTCACTTGGCGGCTCGATATGACGGGTGAAAATGCACAGACGTCATTTCCCGTTTTATTCACTTCTGTATCCAGCAAAGGAGGGGAAAGAGCGGAGGAATGAGATCTGGCAATAACCCGTCAGCGAAACTACGGCGGTCCATTGAATCGCCGCGCGCCAATCGTCGGAATTGCGATACTAGTTTGCGATCCGAGTAAGAAGTATCTCAATCCCAAGCGAAAGCGGCGGAATAGTGCTGAAGCGTGCTGAAAGCACGCAGCGTGAGCTTTAGTCGGCAATGAACATCGTTATCGGGACGTCGAAACGATAAACTCTGCGCGGGATGTTAAATTATACAACTTGTACTCGTACTCATCTCAATGGCGAGGGAAAATCACCTCCTCGATTACGTCGTTCGTTGACGAACGCGTTCCGTTCGCGTAACCGGAGTCGTCGATAAGATTCACGTAGAGGGAAAGAACGAGAGAGAACTAAGACTTGTTCTCGGAGTTTATAATTGAGGACGAGCACGCGACAAATTGGGAGGCAAATAGCGAACTTAAGGCGCACCTTGTCTTATTTTCCGCCTTATCTCCTCTCCGACGCCTCCGGCAGATCTCGGCGAAGCTACACCCGGCCGAGCGAAACACGTCGCTCGTAACACGAGAACTCGCGTAGACGCGCGGTATCACCGGGGAACACATTTGCATTCCCGGGAAGTCGCTCTTAAGGTCAAAATGCATTTAGGTTCTTTTGGGTGGAGAACGTCGGAATTGGTGCGACGTACCGAGACAGACATCTGACTGTCTTCCCTTAACTGGAGTCACGAAGGAGTGGAGGCGAGAAACTTCCGACAGCGACGGTTCGACGAAGCGAATCAAATTCGAGGGCGCCGTGAACGTTGCGCGCTACCTGTTTAATCAAATTCTGAGGGGGTTTCTCAGATAGCGAGAGAAAGGAAGAGAAAAAGAGGGACGAATGCTACCAACCGGTGAGGGTGGATTACGGCGGTTGTGCGCCACAGGCGAAAGTTTTAGCGTCGAAACCGCGCGAGAGAGAAAGTTTCCTCGGACGTCCGGTAATAAAAGCTCGGGTACTCGGATGAAGAAGAAACTTTCCCGGAAGTTCCCGGCTCCTTTCCACGGTTTTCTCCGGGCACGACGGCCGAGCCGTGACAAAATTGAATCCTCGTTAAAGCGTTGTCATGCGCATGTTTCGTCGATCGACATCGACACTTTCATGTCGTCCGGCCTCCCTTCCTTCCCTCCTCTCTTCTCTCCTTCTTACCAATTTAAATTACATTTCATTACAAACCTTTGTAACTGCGATGGTAGGGTAACGGGCATTATTTGTTCCACGGAGAAACTTTGCATTAGAGGCGAAACCCCGGATTGCCGCATTCAAAAAGAAAACATAGCGGTGGCAACTATGTAGGTGACAACTATAGAAATTTTATATTTGTGAAATTAATGTACAATAATATTATATATATATATACGTATAATTAAATAAACTATTTTATAGTTATAATAAGTATAAAATAGTTACAATGATAATAGTTCAACTACACAGCTAGCTAAGAATAACTATTTTATAAAGCTGTAAAACAGTTGCAATAACTATAAAATAATTTATTTAATCATTATTATATATAAATTAATAAATAAACTTAATATATACTACTTTGATTTTTAAGAACAACATTATATATATAAGGTTAATTATTATATTCACTTCATGCATTAAGATATTAAATAAAAATTCGTACGTGTACAAAGCGAATTTACTCTACTATGCATAGATTAATGGAGCGTATTTAGCTGTAAAAATGCTGTTAAAAAGATCCATGATGAGCAAATTATTATAAATACGTGCTAGAAGATATTCTTTTTATTCTGCATCTTCTCGCAAAAATATGTTACCGTACAAAAGGCGTTAATATCTTTTGTTCCATGCTCGTTTCTTTTGGCCTTTTAATATTTCACTTTATTAATTCTACATAATATTGTAGAAGAGGTTGATGATGAACGATAATTTAAAATATAATAAATTATGATCATCTATATCTTTGCGTACAATTTTTATTGTACGCAAAGATATAGATGATCATAATTTATTCCGAATATATTTACATGATTATGTAGTGAACGAAATCTTTTACCTAAGAGGCTCGTCTCATGCGATTACAAATCAAGAATCGGCTCTCCAATAATTAAACATTTCTATTCGCATCAAACTCACAGGAAATATTGAAAGTCGTTTGTTTTAATTCAAACGTAACTCTTCTCTCGTAATCGTTTCTCACGCACTCTTTAATTCTTTTACTGATTCGTAAACTCTTTATTTGACTTTATACTCTTTCGCGGATTTGATCACTATAGATCGATATGATCGACTGTCGACCAATCGTCAATTTTCAATCTTCGATTGATTCTCTTTATGATTCTTCTACAATAACTTGTAGGTACTTTTTCTCGAAATATGGGGAAGGTTCAGCAACGTATTTTTGCGAGTAGAAGATACAGAGAAAAAACATCTTTCAGAGCACGTTTAAAATAATTCGCTTGCCATGGACCTTTTAACAGTATTTTTGCAGTTAAATATCCTTCATTAAACTGTGCATAATAAAGGTAGAGTTAATTTGCTTCCACTATCGTGTTCGACATTAATCAGCTTGACAATGTTGTTTATCTCCGCGTGCATGCAAGGAATTATAATGCAGATTTTTAATGGCTGTTTTAATAGCCGTGTATTGGCGCTCAGCCAAGCTTACACGACCGCTGCCCGTGTCAAAATGTTACGCTTTTATGAGGGCATCGTGTCACACGGTCTTTTAACGGATTAAGGACTACATTGTTTCCGTCAATGTATTATGCTTTTAAAAAACAGCGACGCTTATGGAAGTTATACGAATCTTTCGAGTAAACGACGTTTCGTCTTGCATTTATTATCTGGCATTAATATAACATTATCATAGCATTTATTTTAGTAACATGTAAATATCGGATCGAGGATATTCCGTTTTAAAATTACGGTTTACCTATGGATGTGTGCGCATAAAAGTAATGTATAAAATTGCATAAATGCATAATGTAAATATACGTGTAAAAATCTCCCCGTACTCGCAAATTCCTGAATATCGAAGAAAGTCACGTGAGCGATGCCAAGTAAAACGCTTTGCGCCCCAAGATGGTCAATCCGACGTTAACGTTTAATATCGTCGCTCCTGGCGAAACAGGCGCGGATCGTAAATCTGTGACTGGTATACATATACATTCGCTCGAGTACGTCATCGGCAAAACGATTCGCCGATTATCGATGAACGAATGTATCACAGTTGATCGCACTTCACGCTTCTTCCCACGAAATAATTATTTTCGCTTCGTCACCGATCATAATCGCTGACAGCCGTGAATCGGTTACTTTAATGAAAGTAATTAATTACGAAGAGGAATGTATGGTCCTACAATAATTGAATTTTTATTGCTTTTAAATTGTGAATTAAACGGGATATAAAATTTCCATCCGTTTTTTGCGCGTATAGAACTTCCCACACAACTCTGTGATAGAATTCTGAACATCTCGCTTCAATTTCAAATCTCTTCTTAAATCTAAGATTTTTTGCAGTTATACTTGTTATACTCATAGACGTAATAAAAGAATGCACTTCTTATAAAGTTGTCACTCTTCGTTTAGAAAGACTTGAAACAAACAAAGAGATCAAGAATGTTAAATTCTTTCTAACAGAGCACAGAAGCTACACGATTTTTTGGTGAAGTTTCAGCAAAATAATTATGTAGAAATCTCAAACATGATGCGCAATGCATGTAGGATGCAAAAAGTTTTGACATCCTTGCAACCAGTTTCAGTAATATATAGGGTAGGCCAGTTCAATCAATACACGCGAATATCTCGAAAAGGAGAAATTTTTTCAAAAAATGTTTCAAACAAAAGTTTTATGGTTTCAAGGGAGAAAGAAGACAGTGATCTTGTTTGATCTGAGAAGATGTCCTTAAGGTCAGGTTCATGTTAAATAAAATTTTTTAAACGGAACCCTCCATTTTTATTGCGTATTCTTGCAGCTTATTTCAAGAGCTTTCCAAAACGCTATAATAAAGTATTTTTTCGTTAAGTAGATTTCGAGTTATGAAGTTCGAAAGTTACAGTACTGCCGGCATTTGCATTAGCCAAGTTGTCCGACCGACGGCTAAAACCGTTTTATGTAAAAATGAATTTTTAGTACAAAAATGAAAATAAGAGGTACCTACAACCTCCAATGGCCTTGATCTTGATAAATGTTATCCAGGTCGTGATCCTGACACAACATTCAAGAGATGAACAACATTCAAGAGGTTTTAGCCGTCGGTCGGACACCTTGGATAATGCAAATGTCGGCAGTAGGGGAGACCGGGATCAGTAAACTATAGGGGTAAGTAGAATAATCGAGGCTACGTTATAAACAAGTCGCGCGAGACACGTAAACCCGTCTGAGCACGCAGCAGCGACTGCCGCTCAGTCTGTTGTAACATCTCGTTGCTAACACATCTATGATAGAAGTTACGCTACAATTTTAAAAAATCGTACACCTAAGTAAACATTTTTATTCTTAAAGTTTTTGTTTTACAATCGTATATAATTGTCTGAGATATTTTATTTCTATTTAGATAGTAAGCGTAGTTCTTACTTAATAAAGTCCAACAGATTTTTTTTGTTGATCTGTCTTTGTTATCGTATACTGTTAATGTTTTTAAAAAATGAACGGATGGGGCTAGTAAGCTAACCACAATACGGGGCTATATGACTAATTTAGTGACGACTCTGATAGTACTAGATCTACTCCCAAACTTCTCGAAATGAAATCTCACTCTAAAAGAGTGAAAGTACAGTCAGTTTTGAAAAAGAATGAAATATTTCACTTCTTGAAAAAGAGTGGCAATATTTCATTCCTTTAAAGAGATTTACCTCAGTGATAAATATAAGTTTAGTTCTCCCTTACGTCCAATCTCGATAAAACTAGGCTCATTCGATGTGTTTTTGCACGAAAAGAACGAATTTAACAAAAAGAAGCATTATTCTGCCTTGTGAATCGAAATATTAATCGTTAAAGTTTGTTAAGTTATAAAAACTGTCATTCATTACACCCTGGTAAAAACGTTGATAGAGAACGATAGAAAAATCCTTTTGAAAAAATCATTTTGAATATGAAATTTGGTTCGTAAATTCATTAATTTAAATCAGATCTTATAGGAATCTTGTATAAATCTTACAAAATCCGATAAAACATGATAGGATTCATATCCGATCAATCGTGATGCTCGCGAGGTCAACGATAGAAAATGATATAAACTTATAGAAAACGCGATACAAATTGATAGAAATCCTATCGTTCTCAATCATTCTCTATCAACTTTTTTTATCAGTTATAATAGTTAAATTACATGTATAAGAAATTTTTTATGCATTAATATGTATAAATATGTATAAACATACATAATATGATAAATTACATACGTTTATGAACATTTATACATAAACATGTATAAATATTCATAAACATATATAATTATATATGAACCATATCCATATATGAAAATATCCATATATGTTCATACATTCTTCTTTCTTTTGTAAAATTATTTTTAAGTGTAATAGAAGTAGTAATAATAATGTGAAAATATTAAGAATAATTAAAAAGATAATTTTGTGAACATGTGTGTGGGTACTCTAAATGCATAAAGGGTAACTTTTGTAATTCGGATAACGATTCGGATTAGATAAATTGTCATTTAGTACAAAGTTATACATTTTTTATTTTATAATAAATATATTTGTGTTTAAAATACATTTTTATAAAATTTTTGTAGCCAAAAAATGTACCTTAAAATATTTATTAATCTTCATTTTAATAATGTTAATCAACACTCAGAGAAAAAAGTCGTATCAGTATAACTATAAATTTGTAGTGAAATAGCGCCTCAACTATATACATGTTATTAAATTCTAATAAGAATACTAGATTAAGTGAACTAAGAAAATATAGTACATTAACCATATAAACAATTTATAAATGGTTAATATTACTATATTTTCTTAGTTCACTTAATTTACTTATCGTTCTTATTAAAGCTTTATAATACATAGTTACAAATTTGTGTATGCATTTCTTATTTAATTTTGTCTTCCAAGTTTGAAACCAACGCTGCGCCTTTTATCGTAAGTTGAGTGGTTTCCTTCTTAAGAGAAACTGAACTCCGCTACGTCTCTCTGGTGACAAAACCGCGTACTACTCGTACTGAGCGACACTTTAAAAATTTTTGTCTAAACTAGAAAAATGTAATTGTTATATCTATTTGCATGAAGTTCAAGTAACTATTCAATGTAGTTGTCACTATTTCACTACCAATTAATAGTGCATACAATTTGTTACCGTGACTATATTTTTATAATATTCAGCACTACTTTAGTTTCTATTACTTTGTAAAACTAATTACAGGTACTTCAATCGTAAAAGTTGCCAAATTTATAGTTGCTGGAACTATTTTGTTTTCTCTCAGTGAAATTATCCCATACCATCAGTCATCTTACCCCGGTCCCGGGGTTAGTTAAATCAGATGGATGCATTAGATAAATGCATTTTTTTTCATAGTAATTATCAGTTTTCCCTTATTATTAAAATATTATTGGATAGTTAAATGTATGTAGTAACTGGCGTAGAATTTATTTTTTCGATAAGTCTCTTAATTTCGTCTGTAAAAATTCGAAACTGAAAAATGAGTCTACTATCTCCGGTCTCCCCTACTGTAACTTTCGAACCTCATAACTCGAAATGTACTTAACGAAAAAATACTTTATTATAGCATTTTGGAAAACTCTTAAAATAAGTTACAAGGATACGCAATAAAAAATGAAGGGTTCCGTTTAAAAAATTTTATTTAACATGGACCTGACTTTAAGAACATCTCAAGATCAAACAAGGTCACACTGTCTTCTTTCCCCCTTGAAACTATAAAACTTTTGTCTGAAACATTTTTTGAAAAAATTTCTCCTTTTCGAGATATTCGCGTGTATTGATTAAAATGGCCTACCCAAAAATTTTGATGGTATAACAAAATTATGGAATTATTTCCAGATCTGTGTCTAGCTAAATTTTTAGATACTTCAGTAAAACTGTTATTTCTGTGTATAATCAGAGAATGTGTAGTTTATACTTGTCACTATAGTAGTCTATAATTATACGATAAATATTAAATATATATATACAGGGTGTTTCCAAATTAAATGGCAAAACTTCGGGAGCGTGTAGAGGAGTAAAAAACTAAGAAAAAAAGTCCTATAGACATATGCTCGTTTTTGCTCCGTTTCAGAGAAATCGAAAAAAAATGTTTACATTTCTTGCCATATCTAGCACCGACATATTTGATTACATTTTCCACTTTCTGTTATGAATTTGTCAGTCGCTCTTTGAAAGCCTTTAACAGTAGATGAATTTTGTCTTTTGCAATATGCCGCGTACGTATTCTAATAGTGAATATGCTGATATGGTTTTTGTATACGGTTTCTGCAACGGTAATGCTTTAAAGGCGGTGCGAGAATATGCACGACGATTTCCAAACAGAAGAGTGCCAAACCGAAGAGTGTTTATGTTGACATTTAATAGATTGCGAGAGACTGGA
>NW_017257249.1:91637-115782 GCF_001594055.1 Mycetomoellerius zeteki | reverse complement strand
TATATATATATATGTGTATACATATATATATAATATTTGTACTTCGGTAAATTCATCAAGACAAATTTACGATGGAAGGTAGTATATAAAATATAAAATATAATATATGTAATATATAAAATAAAACATAAAATATTGCGAGGATAATCTCGAGAATAAAAAGCCAATTAACGAGTGCTACGTCAATTTCTCCTTACTGTAAGAGTCGAGTAAACGTTAATGTTTTTCATTTCTTTTGGCAACGATTAAACAGAAAAATTAATTACGCATGTAAAATTAACTGAAAAGTAATTTCTTTTCCTTTTTTTTATTTGTCCTTACGAAAAAGTCTCAACAAGTATGCGCGAGTTCTTCCTCGCGATGAAAATTTTGTTCAAGTAAGTGTTACAACAGCGACAGTGAAAAAAGCGATGATGGAAAGATTACTTGCCGATATAAATTACATTAGATATTTTCTGGAGGCGTTATGCATTATGCATTACGTCCTGAAAGCGACGATATGATTCGTGCAAAATTCTTTTATTTAAAGAACTTAAAGATTTCTTGAACGTGAGGATGCGCGCGGTAACGTCAGATAAATGGCACGTATTTTTACCGAGGGAGAATAATCTAGTCGCATTTTTCTGATTTTGCGAATATATATCGGTTGGCCGACGAGCCGACGGCTCGTACGATGTGAATTTTTGTTCCGTGACTTTTCGAGCATTTTTCCGAGAATTCTCCGAGTGCCGAGTGTACTTCGATCGTAGCTGCGCACACACATACGAGTACATCCACATACAGAGACACATCTTTCTCTCTCTTATTAGATTACCTCCATAAACCGGGACACCTTCCGGGTGGTATATCAAATATGTGGATGCCTTCGTCCGCAAAAATGTTTGGCACACCTGCGCTTGTAATCACGATGTGAGCCCCGTTTTCCGATACGCCGTGTATGCATTGAATTAAAATAATTCAATAAATGGGCGAATTCGCATTCACACACGCAATCCAATAAATCTTAATTACGTGTTGTTATTAAATTCATTTTCTATTTTTTATTGATTAACAGTAATAGCTTGCATCAAAGTTGCGATCGCATTTCGCCGCCAAGGCGGAAGCAATTGTTTTACATTTATTACAATAATAATACACTCGTCCGTATATACGGCTTTTATGCGTCTACTTCTTATTTTGTTCTGAGACTAGTGATTTGCTTCGAAGACATTTCTTCGAAAATTCGAAGCTTCGATATTATAAAATCTTTGAAGATCGAAACATCGATATTTCAAAAAATTAAATCAAAGAATTAAAATTATACAATTATTAATTCAGTATAGCTAATAACAATATATTTTCATTAAATATTTACGAGCATATATTTCGAATATATTCTTTTTTTACTCTATTTTAATATATTCGACTGCGATATTTTCTCTTTAATCTTCATATAATTGAAAACAAAACCCAAAAGTGAGTCGAAACGTCTAATTAATTTGTTATTTAATAAAGAATTTGGATTCCTACAGAGAGAGAAACCTTTACTGTTAGTATCGATATTTGTACTTTTGTGATTTATTTCTTTTCTATTCGCACAAATATATTTTTTGAAGCTTTAAAGCTTTAAAGTTCAAAAATAACGACCCTATTTGTTAACGAACAAAAGAATCGTCGAATTATCGTAGTCGTCAAGCCGCTCGAAATGACGTTGTTCGGAAAATGGAAATGGCCTTTAGTATTCGATCCCGTAAATGAACGGTAAATGATTTTCGGGATTCATTTGGCTGATTCATAATCAGTTTAATGAAACGATCGATCCGATTGATTCCCATGATTTGAAATTTATTCAGATGCGTTCAACTTCGAAACACATGAGATCGAAAATTAATCCGCGATCGATTCGAGGATCGAAGGGCGCTTAAGCCGCGACCTTCTTATCCTCTTTGCCCTTAATTCCCTTCCGAATATTTCGCCGCTCAAGGAAAACTTCGTTAACGTTGACGACAACACTAATTGCTTCGCTTGATTCTCGTCAAGTGGTGGGACAGGTGGGGCAGCTGTGCAAGTGGATACCGCATCTTGTCGTTGTGCAACGGCTAAGACTACGACCATTATCGTCGACCAACCCTCGTTCTTTAACACCCGTCGTGTGCCGCTCACGTTTCGTCGGCTAAAAGTAGCGAAACGAAGAGGAAAAGAGGCGAGAATGAAGAAGGATGGTCCAACTCGAGAGTCCGATCGTAGGATGCTGACGTTGGCACCACGTTGCATAAATATACGTGATCGGGTTGGTTTTCTGTCGGGACCGAATTTGAAATGCGACGTTCGATATGGACGGGTAAACACACGCGGTGCAAGCCCATGGATTGACGTATCGAGGATCGATGGGACTAGTAAAACGTGTGAGGACCTCGGTATGGAGGGCTCAAGTATGATAAAAAGACGCGAATAGCGCTTGGCGGACCGTTAAGTTCCACTGATTCATAATGAATTCGATCTTTTTAGATTTTCGATGAACGCTGACATTCTTTTATAAAACGAACTGACGCTCTGGCGATAGAACCGAAGATTAAAATTGGAGATATGATGACGATGGAAATCGGAAAAATTGATTATTATTATTTGATTTGGAGTTTAAGCGTAAGATTTTTAAATCTAGATCGCATCTGAATTTATGATAATTAAGCGAATTAAAATACACTTTTCATATCAACGATTGGAACAGCTCAAAGACCTGCACATTCTAAAAAATATAATATAAAATTAATATCGCGGGTGTTAAATATAATTTAAAATAAAATTTTAAGACACTCAAAATTGTCAAAAAGTAAAGCGTAAAAACGAGGGCTAATGAGAGTTACAGTGCGGTAATTGGAATGTTGATTAATTTGTTTTAAAATGTTTCATATTCAAATTATTGAACGTTTCAACTCTACTTTGAGTCATCTTCAGTATCAAATTAAAAGATCAAACGCTCAGAAGACTCAGAATGAGCAATCTCCTAGTTCTATTTTTAATACGTTGTATCATTTAAAAATAAGGTCTGTTCTTTTTCCACCTCAAGTTCTGAACTGGTGTACACTGATAATAAGTTAAAGTGAGGCAGGTATAGTTTGTTATAGTATAGACAAGTATAGTTGTAACTTGTTACAGAAGAATTCTGAACTAGTTCTTCGAGATATTATAGTAGAATAGACCTATACATATAATTCTCACCGTGTTGATCTTGATATAAACATCATCAAGATGATGTGGATTTCACACCATGGGTTTTAAATCATAGTGTTAAATTCACATCTATCAAGTTGTATTCACACACACACACACATACTGTCTTAGTGTTTATATCAATACCAACGTAGTAAAAATTATACACATAAACACTGTATGGTGTTAAATCCACATTTTTTTGTTTCGCACGATTTAGAATTATATTTTATTTTGATTAAACATCTGTCTTTTAAAATAAATCTGAACCTCCAATATATCGTCAGATATATCAGGATTAACATCGTTAACGTGATTCGACGCGCTCGTCTATAAATCAGCGGTGAATCTAGCATCATTTATTCTTTAAATAAATCATGAACGCATACATTAGCACCGCGATGAAGAGCTATTTTGCAGAGTACATCCTCTCATCCTCTCGCCATCTAAAAACTCAAATATGCTCCACAATTTGTTGCAGATCGGGGGTAAGAGGAAATCATTTACGCGATAGTAACGTTATGTAGCATTTGCATAATGCATGGCAAATAAGAGACGATTTTGAATACAGATTTCTATATATTACACTAGACCGCTAATAAAGTTGTATTTAGTGTGGAATAAAAGTCATGTAGGTACAAGGTATAAAATTTCGTATGCAACAAGTATTACCGAGTATGCAGCATGTCATAGGTTTTTCTGACATTTTTGTTTAAAATCGATAATATTATCTTTTATTTATTTAGATTAATTGTCCATTTCTAATTCCAATATACATAGATTAATTTCTCGGTTTAACTTATTTTTTAATTTGGAGGACGCTCGTACGGAATACGGAAAATCCGGGTTTAAATCCCGGCTGAGGAAGTATTTTTCATAATAAATTATTTCCAGCTTTCTAAGATAATTATTTGCATCAATAATATTAAATTGCTTGTTAATTAATTTGTGATATTACTACTCCAACTTCGGTTTAGCACTATGTTTCAAGGCTGACAAATAGTCAGCACACAGTTTGCTTGAACTGAAAATTTACAAGAAATATTATTTAGACACGAAGACTTGCCTTGATCAAATATAGCATTTTTGCTCGTGTATGTTAAACTTACTTTTTCTAAGACTATTAATAAAAATGAGAAAAAATAAAGAATAAGTTGAATCGAGATTAAAGTTAATCTATCTTGGTAGAAATGGGCATAAGTGTGTATTACACATATGTATGTACTTATTCTTACTGCATATTGCATCATCTTTCACAATATTCTTAAACACCCAGTATATGATATTTTATCTCACAGTAGGTATGGTTACCAGCATTACATTTTACCGTGAATTCACTAGGTATTAGCGGTCTAGTGTAATATATAGAAGCCAGTGTTTTCGAATTAGCGTTGTACACTTGTCACCTCTTTCACGACACTGAAGTCGACACTATAACTCGTTAAATCCATAGCAAATGAGAAGATTTAAATTCATCATTCTAATCTTTTTACTTGGAATACTTAAAAATGAACAAATCAATATTTTCTGGTTGAATCTAAATTCTAGTTAAGATAACCAGAATTTTGATTGATATGATCAAAATCTTCTGGTTTATTAATTTTTAACAAGAAATTTGTTTCAGTGCACATTTTAATGTTTTTTATACTACGGTCTGTTTCGTTGCAACTGAAGACACGTCCGTAAAAGAAAAATCAGATGTAACTTTTGCTACTTTATACACGCTACTCCATGGCGTTTTATGAATTATTTCAGTTCATTCTCTGGAGAAAAGCATGCGTCAGAGTTGTAATAGTTTTTAATTTTCTTACATAATGCTTTTTTTTTCAAAAGAACGAGCTGGAATAACTCGCGAAATACAGCGAAGTAACATTTATGAAATAATCAGTAAAATTGTATACATAGGAAATGAAATGTTGCTTGGAAACATTTAAATAGAATCAATTATGATTAGTCAAGAGTTACTACGACACTGTGTAGGTTTGTTCGCGTCGCAAGATCCAACATGCTTCAACATGCTCCTACCATAGCTTCTACTCACTCTATAAAGCGCATTGCAGTGAGTAAGAGCTATAGCAGGAGCATATTAGAACATGTTGGAGCATGCGACGCGAACAAATCTAGAAATAGCTGCGACTCGTGGAAGGAGACGAAACGGAATTTATGTCTATAAGAATTCGTTTTATCTTTTTTCAGTATTTATCATTGAAAAACATATCTTGCTTATTAACTTATATTGATATAATATACATTAATTAGAAATACCATTTCTCCATTTAATGCATGTACGTCCGTAAGATTTTAAGCGAATGATTAATTTTAAAGCTTCTTACTGCCGATCCATCTGACATCGTCATTTATATCTATAATTAATGCAAAAATAATTAATTAAGAAGTATAAATGTCGTAAAGGCGGTGCATTTACTATGTCGCTTGTGAGTAATTTTTGAAAAGCTTTTTCGTAGATCGCTGCATATAAAGAATTAAAACGACAAGAATTTCCGCGTACGGTTGCATTTCACGATGTTCCACTGTCAGGTTTCTGAATTTTTGGATCCCGTTAAAATCAGAGCGAATTTCCATACCGGAGATTCCGCACGTGGCGTCCGCGGCAATTAGCACGCCAGCCGCCAAGAAAAAAAAACGTGCGGCCGATTGAAGAACATCCGGAGAAAAACTGCTAGCGTAAGTGGTGGAGGAAGCAGTGGAAGAGATGATGGGGAAAAGGGAGAGAAAGAAAGTGTAGAAAAATCGCGGCTGAAAAAGGAGATTTACGAGCGGCAGGTAGAGGTATGATAAGGCGCGAGCACTCGATCACGCTGTCCTACATTTTGATTGAATGAGACGACACGAGGCGCAGAAGACACTGGCGCGGCTCATTTCCGCATCCGCCGCGCCGAGCGGAAATTTACATGCCGATCACTGATCATGGGCTGTAAATCGCGAAGATAGTGGCTAGGAACAGGAGGATTGGGACCAGCGTAATAACACGTTACAAGACAGGCAGGAACCGGCAAGGTGCGGTACCGATAAGCGTCAGGCTCCTATTGATACTCGTGACGGGGTCGAGGAGCAGGTCGTTGAAGACAGATATCGATACTCGGTAATAGATAAGGGAGATGAAACCCTTAGGGAGTAGAATCGGATCACAACCGGTACGCATTACAGCAAGTCGAATGATTTTCACTTCAAAACTCATTATAGGGTAAACTCGGATGGCCATATGGGGAAGATGGCCATAAGCTTTTAGAATGACTACAAAAATGCTCTATTTAGTAATCATTGAAAAAATTCCAGCCTATGGTCATCTTTTCCGTATGGCCATAATATCCCAATTTACCCTATCTAAAGCCGCGTATACATCTAGCGAACGAACACCGAATGCGAATGTTCGGACGTTTGTGTTTGTGTTTGTGAACAGTTTATTCTTTTTCTTGATTGTACTGAATACTAGCATTCGATTAAATTCGATGTTCGTTGCACATAGTAATTAAACGTACTGCGACTTTTATGTAACAAATAATAATATAAACTTTTGCGTTTGCTGTTCGTTCGGTGTTCGTTCGCTAGATGTATACATGGCTTTATGATACTATCAGTCAGTAAAAAATATTTTATATTTGTATTAAAACCGGTTTTTGCTAACATTTTTGTGTTCATTTTTTAACATACTCGAGTGTTAATTTAAAATCGTCTTAAAATTGCCTTAAAACGTCTCAAAATTTGAAGAATATCTTAAATATAATGTGTTATTTATTTGAATATTTAACATATTGTGTTATTTAAATATTTTGTGATAAATTGATATTTTTTCCTTAGTTCGATTAGGTTATTTATGTTCTATGAACCCCTTTTCTTTAAAATATTAGGAACACTTGACTAAATAATGATCTATATCCTTTCCTTTTTTTTAATATACAACTTTCTAAAGATGTTAAAGTATATGTAAAAATCATATTTAATAGTTTTTGTAATATTATTTTTGTAATAATATTTGTAATAATATTAAAAATTAACCCGGAACATGAAAGATCCATCATGTGTAATAAAGAACCGGAAAATTATCGCGTGTATTACGAATTAACTTTCTGTCTGTTATTTGAACCTTTTTTTGATAAAAGCGAAATTTCATTTTCAAATTTCTCCGAAATAAAGGAGGATAGATCTAGTTTTTCCTCCGAAAATATTATGTAAATATCTATGTGTGAAAATATCTATACAATATTCATTTTATCTTAATTTTTAAAAAATATGTCTACTTCTCTAATTCAAAATAATTTTTTATCCAGGTTCTGAATCACCGCTAAACTTTTGTATTGCGACGTATAATCCCTATAATTTTTTTCATTTTGTTAAAGAATACGTGTAATACATTTTTAAATTTGATTAAAATTTTTCAACTATATTTTGCCAAAGCGTTTCAACAATTTATTGTGGACTACAATGTCGACAAACAAGTCTTATTATTCTGATAATAAAAAACTGACAATTGCAATTGGATCAGTATGCATTGCGGCAAATACATTTAAAATAGTCTTCGGTGAAGTCTATTACGATATTGAAGTATAACTAACCGCCATCGAAGTATAACTAACAATAAGAACCTAATTTATGCGCCGCAATTGTATTTTGTTATCAGAGATAATCAGATTTATCAGTTTCTTTTACATTTGTCTACTCAATGAATCCGAAACGTCAGTGACTTCCGGATCACCGAATCGATTCCATTCAATCACTGACAAAATAAGAAATTATTCAACGGAGACGAAGATACAGCAACGACCCGATAGGTCATCTTTCCAATTATTTCGCATCTTTTCCTTCATCTTCCTCCGAGCGGCAGTGACGTCAATAGAGAAGCCGGTACTTCTCAAATTGACTGTAATACATCGGCTCTGATTAATGTAATACCGTGAGTTGTAACAAGAACGATACTCAATGCTGTGTTCGCACAAATCTAAACGGTCGATCTCTCGCCGTGATTCGATTTTTCTTGTGTACCAACAGCGGTGGCAGCTTAAGTGTCGGTAGATAAATAATTGCCTCTCGGGCGCGAGTTTCGGTTTAGAAGAAACACCGCGGGACGAGGTCTCCTTTCGGCGGATAGCTCTGAAATCTCAGAGCGAAATTTGCCAGCATTTTTCAAGATATCTAGAAAAGACACAACCTACTACATCAATCGTCAAGTACCCTATTAAGCATACACACAAAGCCTCATTTTACTCCCCCGGGCCGTTCGAAGGTTAATTCCCATCAAGTTTCACAAAGCTCGCTAAAATTATTTTGCCACTCGCGTCATAATTATGAATATGTGACACACTGCTTTTCTCTCCTTTCCCCATAGCAAATTTCATTTAATTGGAAGATTGTATTAATACAATTTACATAGAAATAATTAAACACCAAGATCCAGTCTTGATCGTATTTGGCAGCTCTTTCTTATCTCAAAGAAGAATATAGGGAGAATGTAGGGGAGAATTGCATACTGGTCGCCTAAATCGTATCTTATCAATATTTTATATTATTAGTTAATATAGGCAATATTTAGTAACAATAATATAAAATATATGAGAAATGAGTAATATAGACAAAAATATAATAGCCTACATCTTGTTTTATGGATGTTAGCGGCGTTTTAAAAAATCAGGTACATCTGATATTAATTTTTAATCAACTTATGTAGCTGATAACAACGCGATCATCCAATTTTATTATTGACAATAATAAAACTAATAATTGATATCAATATAAATATCAAGTGCAAAAATAAATATAAGCAAATTTATTTTTTGTCATTTGTTTTTTTATTATTGTTATTTAATAATTATAAAATATTTGATTTTCTTCAATAAATTATTAAAATTAGGTATTAATTAATTATTAGGTATTAGTTAATAAGTTCTTTTATTAATCTTATATTTTTAATTGTTTTCATTCATAAATTCAATACTTTCAAAGGAAATACGATAAAAAATACTTATAGGTACGATTTAAGCGACTGGTTGCCTAAATCGTACCTTTTGCAGCATATTACAAAAAGATCTATAACAAATTAATTTGTTATTGGTGGAAAGTTAAACATGTAATAATAAGCGTCCAAAACCTACAATTTCTCAATCTACAATTACTCAAGCTACAATTTCTAATGTTCATTTGCATATAAAACAGTGCCAAATGGAAAATATAATAAAAAATAGGTTAAGTGGTACGCATTCGGCAACTTTCCCCTATATTTAAAAAAGAGTAACTAAAGAATAATTTTAAAAAGAATTAAGAAAAGTTAAAAGAAAAATTAACACAAAGAAACTTTAAAATATTTTAAAAACGAATATATTGAAAGGAGAATGTATTTAAAAAATGTATTTAAAAACGAGAATGTTTTAAAAACTAAGAATCGAGTTTATTTTCTCGAGAGAAAGAGCGATTGTGTGTGTGTAATCAGAAAAAACAAACAATATCAAATTAACATGAAATAGAAGGTAATATTATTTCCTACAAAACGAATTATACGGTATGAGCAATTATTAAAAAAAGTATTAAAAAAAGAATTCTTTGACGTTCTCTTACGTTCTCTTTATGTGGAGTAGAAAAATACATATATATAGCAATTGATGGATATTTATGGTTTATCAGTCGTTTTCAATTGTGGATACGCGAGATTACCAAAAATTAACCGATTAATCACATAACGGGGAGGATGACAAACGCGTTGAGGATGAACTCGTTAGCGCTGCGGTTAACCGCCTGTTTACAGCCGATTTCGTGCACTACGTCATCGTCAGATATAATTGCGATTTCGATAAGCCTAATGATTGTGTGCCGTAACATTCATAAACCGATCCAAATTGCAACAGTTATTACGAGACAGGATTAATTTTAGGATTTACATATGCCAGGCATAATATTGTGCCACTTTAAAGATTATTATTCATAAAAAGTAATTTCCTATATGAAAAGAATGATTTTCAAATATCTATAAAAATTTGGATAAATACAGATCTAAAAATATTTTGTTAAACTATCAAAATAGTTATATAGGATGTTTAAACATGATGATGATGTTACAAAAAATTTAGACATTTTGGCGATCAGTTTGAATGTGTTGTAGGATTATATTTTGATGATCCAACAAAATTACTTTCAGATCCGTATCTAAATTTTTACTTGCAGATAAAATGATCAAATATAATCTAAGTAAACTAGAATATTTCTGATTGAAAAGCAGTACAATAAAAGTAGGATACTAAGATTCCAAAATATATAGGATAAAAAAAGAGAATATTTTAGGTTAAATTGCAGTACAAAATAAATTGTATATTTGAACTCAAAAGTAGAACAAAAAGAGTACATTTAAAAACCCTAAGAACATAAAAACATATATCTAGTATTAGCAAAAAAACGGCTTTAATATAATAATACTCAATAATTTTCAAATTTTTTAATCACAGATACACAGTAATGATCTAGTGATTAACTTAATATGTATTTCTTGTGCGACTTAATAATCTCCGGTCCCGTCGCTCTCTTTCTCTCTCTTAAAATGAGTACTCCCCGGACACACTGAAAAACCGGTTGTCCCCGGACGCTTTAAAAAAAAAGAGTACATATCCGGAGGAAAAACCGGATGTCTGGTCACCCTACAGTCACAGACAGCACGCATACATGTGCACCAGGTGGTCCAGAACAAGGATAGTTCGAAATAACTTTTATTCCTTTCCATCACATGCAAAATAATCGAAATGAGCAGCCTAGTAAGCTAGTTATAGAAGTTTGTGTGTAGTATGGACTCGAACTAGTTGTCAATGGACAATTTTCAATAATGACTGAAAGTAAATTTACAAATTAAATTTATCAGTCCAACTAAAAATAATTTTAAGATACTAAAATAGAAATTGATACTACGAGATGTAAAATAACAGATCGCGGTAAAAAGAAAAACAATCTACCTTTTTGTGAAACGCAAATGCCTATATTACGAGTAGCTATATTGAAGAATAAAAGATCGATCGAAAGAAAACACACGGCGGCCGTTTGCCAACACTCTATACCGATATTTTACGTAGGCTTGGAAAACGAAATATTGTTATAACATATTCTTCGATAAAATTGTATTGTCATAACGTATTCTTCGATAAAAATTTTTCCCTTCACTGATGGTTCAAGTGGGAAATTACAAATTCACATATCTCCACTGCAATTACCAATTAATTTAAATAACGACAATAATAATGGAAATAAAGTCGAGGCGGTATTACTAGTATGAAATAAATAAATTGATAATCTCTCGTAAAAGAGAGTAGTCCATACAAAAGAGCAATAAAGCTGAGCCAGTTTCATTAAAATATTAGTCGATCACTGAGAGACTCGCGGTTTTCTGGTCAAAGTATATCGAAATTTATTGCGAGACTGATAAACGGTAAAGACGATATAACTCTTAGCCAAGTTCATAAACCGCTGCACAAAGGATCTTTGCGCAATTCATTCCTTAACAATGTTTAGTTGAAGGTGAATACTGGAGGTATATCTAATATTATGGAGATATAAATTGAACACGCATACGAATATTCAGTACATTTTCTTTGCTATTATTTAAATAATTCTCTACTGCGATCTTATTTCTAATACATTGGCGGCTAATCTCTAACATATATTACATGTAAAATTCATACGCGCGGAAAACATAGTTTTACTGAAGTATCTAAAAATTTAGCCAAATACATTAGCTATATAGATAGATCTGAAAGTAATTTTGTTAAACTATCAAAATAATTATGTAGAACCACAGACTTTTAGGCCGGTATTCATAGTTGATTCTTACTGTAATCTTAAGATGCTAATACTTAGCATCTGTCGGTTCTGTGATTGGTATTTTAAGACTGTATTTAAGACGGTCTTAAATATAAGAACCGACTATAATTACTAACCTTCACTAAAAAAAAGTGTTTAATTTTATGATTAAAATATTTTATTCTTGTTTCCATTTTTTAAAAATGTTTTACTTTTAAACACTATGTATTTTAAATCTAAACATATAGTGTTTTGTTTATTGAAAAAGTTTAAAACCAAATCTTTAAGTGTTTAAAAAACGGAGACAAGAATAAAACATTTAAATATCTAAAAAAAGCACTTCTTTTTTCAATGTTATAACTAGACTGTTCACTTCGCCGCCAATTTAATATCAAGCTTTCGCGATGAGGGCTCCCACTTTTTGGTTCATTTACTCACACATATATAAATCACATAGAGAGTTTATTCGCTGCAGTTTAAGCGCTTCGTTATTCACTGCAAGTACGGAAAATCTATATAAGTTCACGTTATGTATAGTATAGTAGATTTTCAGTATTCGCAATGAATAACGAAACGCAGTCATAGTCACGTAATACAATCATGTGGTATATTCACAGACAATACGCATACATGTGCGTAAATGGATCAAAACAAGAATAACTCGCTAAAAGTCGCTTTTATCTCTTTCTATCACGTGCGAAATAATCGAAGTGAGCAGTCTAGTCCTAGAAGTTATAGTATAGAAGTTTGTGTGTAGGATGCTCAAACTAGTTGCTAAAATGTCAAAACTTTTTGCAGCATTGTTCATGATGCTTGAGTCTCTGACAGAATTATTTCGATAGTTCAACAAAATTATTTTTAGATTTGTATCTATCTAAATTTTTAGATACTTAGCAAAATCGTTCTTTCCGTGTTCCCTATAATAATTATAAACATATTACGTTCACGATGTGCGCTTTAAATTCTAATTTTAATAAAATTGCGCGATTAAATTGTAATTTTAATAAAATTGTACAATTTGCCTCATATATTTTTCACTCATTAATTTGTTGTTAATTTCAAGAAATAAATTGCGAAGTACGTGGGGCGCATTCTTGCGCGACAAATACATATATTTGTTCTTCGCTTCGCAGACACCTTTGCGAGTGCAGGCTTTTTTCCGCACATCCGACATCACGAAATTGCGTTACATAACGCAATTTAGTATTTTCATATGGAAGAGAAGCTTCTGGGAATCCCGACGAAATCGCGTGCTGCAAACGATAGACGATAAAACTTTTGCTTTGGCAGAAAAATGTATCGCAATCAGTGGTGCTACGATCGCTGAACCAAAAAACGGGCAATTGTCAGAGATGTAACATCGTTCCGTTCATAATGCATTCGTTGCAATGTGCTTAAAAAGAATTTTTATTTTCTTTTATAGAAAAAATACATGTACGCGCACATTTCGCGCATATCAATGTAATGATCGCCAAGTCACGTGGATTTCGAATTTTGACTCGCAAATATTGAATCGCGAAAAATATTATACAATTAAGGCGCTATTATGATTCTTGAAATGAGGAGAAAATTATGAAAGCGAGCGAATTTACTTATAGAATATTTGTAACTTCTTTTATTAGGTCTAAATTAATTAAGAAAAATAAATCAATTTTTATTAATCCAAGTGGTTCTTAATGGTTCTTAATTATTTCAGAGTGAATTTATATACATATCTATTTTACGCACCGAAATCTTTTTCGGTTTTGAAACGCAATCATGACAGAATAGAGTAGTATCAGGGAATGGAAGTAACTCCGTTACTTGTAACGAAGTTACAGTTACAAGTTACATTTTTGGTAACTCTACTGCAGGTAACTGCGTTACTTTTTTTTGGTAACTGTAATGGTAACGTAATTGCATTTTTTTGGTAACGATAACGAATATTACAATTACTTTTATCGTTACTTTGCCTACGATTGGACACGGTTCGATTGGACATAAGCCACTCATAGCGATTCAGACTAGAAAGCCCCTAGGAATCAGTCTGCTATGATAGGTGATCGTCGATTTTAAAAACGTAATGGAAAAGTTATTTTCTCAAATAACGGTAACTGTAGCGAGTTACTTTTAAAAATCAGTAACTAGTAACGGTTACTTTTTCTACTCGGTAACGGAATAACTGTAATTTGTTACTTTTAAAAAGTAACTTTTCATTCCTTGAGAATAGTATATAAATCATATATTAAATTGACAAGTAATTTAATAATTTTAATGCTAATAAGCATCTTAGAAGGATATTAACAATTTGATGCTGATCTAGCATCTTAAGAATTGTAATAATTTAATTTATTACGAAAAATATTACCTCAGTCGGGATTCGAACCTGGACCTTCATTAGATATGTTCGCGTTGCTTGAAATGTTCAAAAATTTTTGTTTAAAATGAGATAAATATATATTTAGGCATTGAAGAGAGAAAAAGAAGAATGTAAGAAGTGCAAACAACGCGAAAAGACCTATTGGTCAACATCTAGTGAATTTATTCACTTTTGTATATAATTTTCACCTCATTTTAAGAATCGTAATAAGCCCTCTAGATAGAATCTGGATCTTAAAATCGACATTGGGGAATTCCAGTTACGGATACGTCAAGTGTAAGATAGCATGAAAATCACGCGCTTCACATCCAAGACAAAGAGATGGAAAACGAATGGAAGATGTAAAGTGAAACTGAAACGTGAGGATGAGAACGAGACAGGATGCGAGGGATAATGGGTAGATCGCCGGAGAGAAGAGATCAACGAAACTCCTCCCCACCTCCGATTTAAAATGCCACGAGACTCAGTTGCAATGTATCTTACAATTCTCCCTCTTTTTTCCTGTGTTTCTTTCACTTCTGCATATTTTATCCTCTGCGTCCTCACTTTTCATGATTTCTGGTAAAACGAAGGCTTACTCAGCGATGATTTTAAGGTACCTGCCTGCAGCAGAAAGCACATTGCAGTGAATGCAGTGCGATGATATCTGACTCGTACCTCGCCTCGTCGAGTTCGCGAGTCTTGGAAATTTTTATTACGACATTGCGCAAGAGCGAGAAATTTTTCCGGAAGATGCGAAGCTCGTTTATATTGTACTAGTGTCTTTTACCGCAAATTCTGGATTTCATGTTCTCCGAATGATGTTAGAATAAAATAAATTATATTCATGTAATAAAAAGATTGGACAGTTCCGTCAGGGAATGACCGATTTATTCAGCTCGCTCTCCTTTGTTTGCTCTTTACACAATCTATAGAATATCGAGCAACAGGAGGTACGAGCCCGGAGGAATAGATATATTCTTGCAGGAATATACGTAAAGCCCGATGTGTGTGCACAGGAAAACGCTTCTCGTGTTATCGTTGACTTTCGCTCGTGTAGAATCCGAGTTATGAATGATGTTCAACGTTGCAATAACATCAACAGACAGAGCGAGAAAGACGATGCGACAGAGAGCTATAATTCCTAACTTTTATCCGCCTTTGTCCGTGGTGTAATGAATGCGATTCCGTATAAAATTACGACGGTGGACATCTCTTGAGCGGTCGCCGCAAACGACACCGCGCCGAATGCGGACTGGGCCGCAAAAGTTGATTTAAATACGAGCTCGTTCATTTCATTCGCATTTAGGAAGGAAGTGTGCATTAAGATGCAGAAAAGGGGAGAGGGAGAGGGAGAGAGAGAGAAAGAGAGAGTGACATCGAAAACTTTGCGCCATCACGAAATCAGTGGTCGACAGCGAAACAGTTTGCATGAATTTACCGATTATGTTAATTTTTTCTTTCTTTCAAGGCAGAATTAGTTGTCTTTAAGAAAGAGTTCAAACGTTTGGGCATTTCACTGCCAAAACGAATAGTACAATGCGTACGCGAGTAGCACTGTGTTGTAGCACGAAATTGACAACGTCGACTTGCGAATGTGAAAAACAAAAACATATAGAAAAAAATGCTTAAGTATCTAAAAATTTATCTATATATAAATACAGATTTGAAAATAATTTTATTAAGCCATCAAAATAATTATATAATACATTCAAGCTGGTTATTAAAATGTCAAAAATTTTTTTGCAACATTATCGTCATACTTGAATTAAAATATCTAAAAATTTAGCTAAATACAAATCTAAAAATAATTTTATTGGACCATTAAAATAATTATATAAGCTATTCAAGCTGATTATTAAAATGTCAAAAATTTTTTTGCAACGTTACTATGCCTGAATGTCCTATATAATTATTTTGATGGTCCAATAAAATTGTTTTCAGATCTATATCTAACTTTTCCGTATGCTGTACTCGGAAAAAATGATTTTACTAAAATATCTAAAAATTTAAGTAGATCTAAAAACAATTTTATTGGACCATCAAAATAATTATGTAGGAATCTCAATGATGAGTAATACAAAAAGTTTTGATATTTTAACAACCAGTTTAATCGTCCTAATGATAATTTTTCTAATGATCTAATAAAATTATTTGCAGATCTGCATTTCGCTGAATTTTTAGATATTTCAGCAAAACCATTTTTTCTGTATAACTTCCTGGTTCTAATGGATGAAACATTGATTATAGGTGTGCTGTAACAAGTTAGTGGCCACATTTGTGGTATCATTACAGCGAACCTCATTCATGTCAAAGCGCGTTGAGTAAGTTTTTTATCACGTTAACCATCCTGTCGCGCTCGCTACGTGTCCCCTTCTATCTTTTAAACTAGAACGAACTCGGAGTCATCCAGGCATTCGTTTTTGTCAAAATGCCGCTGATTCGTTATGCAAATCGGACTTTTCATTAACGATATTAGAGGAGAGAGAATCGTCAAATTCACTTAATAAAATAATTGTTGCGTACGTGCAACCGCAAACCGTGCTAATATTTCCAACTGCGATATTTCTTAAAATACAACATCTCTTTATATTACATAGAATCAAATATTCGTCTCGTAGTTATAAATTAACTTACCGATAAAATACGAGATGCGAAAAAAATGTGCACATGCTGATAACAAAGTATCAATTATACTTTCGTATCACGTATTAAAAGGCGGTGATAAATAAATTAAAAAGGGATTAATTTACTGAGATATATTCTCCACACTTTCTTATCGATAAATCTGTAAATCAGATTTCTGCATTCGGATACTTCTTTAGGATAACAAACAATTCAACTGTAAAAAGAATTCTCTCTTGATTTCGCGGTTTGAATATTCATGTAATCATGTGATCGAATCATATTATTCGTACAATCAGATGACGTTAATTTACGTGTAATTAAAATACCATTAAAATTTTACCTCTCTCTGCGGGAAGAAATTTGTCCGGAACCTTCCATAGCTCGCGTTACAATTGCCATCCGATATTAATCAATTGAGTCAATTAAACTTTTATAAGGTGCGAGGAAGCGGACTCGGTTAAACGTAAATTTGTCAGTGACGAGCGCACTCGGTACTTTTGTTCGCGCCACTTAAGCTAGATTATGAAATTATGGATCGCGTTAGTAGTGACCATAAAAATATTCTTCACGTGATATTTTAAGATGACATCCTCTTAATTACACGGAAAGAACAGTTTTGCTGAAGTATCTAAAAATTTAGTTAGATACAGATCTAAAAATAATCTTGTTGAACTATATTAAAATAATTATATAAGACGTTCAAGTATGATGAGCAATGTTGCAAAAATTTTGACATTGTGTATTACTATGATAGTAGTCTAATCAAAATTATTTTCAGATCTGTACCTAGCTATTTTTAAACTTCAGCAAAAAGTTTCTGTATAGACAGCTCGTTGATATTCAGCAAGTACAAAAGCAACTTTGTGTCAATTTTACCAGAATACTTTTCCAGAATAAAAGGACACAACGCGATTTTCATTCACTCGATTAATCTGAATGAAGATCATTAATACGAATGAAATTCATCCATAGAGCTCCGCATAATTGGAGAAAGAACGTTTAGCTGAAGTTTCTAAAAATTTAGCTAGATGGAGATTTAAAAATAATTTTGTTGAACCATTAAAATAATTATGTAGAATTTAAACTTGATAATGCAGCAAAAAATTTTGGCATTCTAGCAATTAGTTGAACGTGTTATATAATTATTTTTATGGTCCAACATTTAAAATAATTTTCAATCTATATCTGTGTGCACTAAATAGGAAAAACATTTTGTTCCATAAATCAAAATTTTGTTGTAACAACAAAAGTTTAGTTGAAATATAATGAAGAAAAAATTTTGGTTGAAATGTAATAAACAAAACTGTAATTTTAACTGCGCGAACTAAATTGTTTAATTTTTATTATTTACAAAACGGAGAAATGTGATTTGCAGAAGTAATTTTTTATTATATAAACAAAATATTTAGTTGCTGTTAAAAAATGTCGCAACTGTAAATAGTTTTGCTAAAAACACTAAATTTTTTTCTAATATAGCCAAATTTTCAGGTACTTCAGCAAAACTATGTAAGAACAGATAAATATTCTGTAAAAATGCACGCACAATAAAAATTTTTTTTAATCATATTAAAGAACGAAAATTTACTTCTTCAGCTACTCATCGCGTCATCGTACTGCGCTTGTAACAGGAGCTACTTTGTAAAAGTAACTGATTACAATTATAGCTTTTTTTCACTCAAAAAGTAACTTTCGGTTACTGTTACAAGTAACCGATTTTGAAAAATAACGCGTTACAGTTATAATTATTTAAAAAGTAACGAGTCATTTTTTTCAGCTATTTTTTGTTATTTTTTGCATTGACATTTTAAATACAAGAACTTTATATTCTAACATTGCTAAATTTTTTAATTACTTATATATAATAAACGTTCGGTTATACGTTATGTTATTTACAATAAAATAATATATATGTTTGAAATGGAAATTATATTTAATAAAAAGTTATCGGATTAATATTAAGACGCGTTCACATTCAAAAGGCTCCTTTTGTTTAATTCTTAATATAGATATTTACAGAGTATAATGATAGAGTATAAAAAACTAATTTTATCAGGGATATAAAGATATATTTCAATCACAAGAAATGATCACTGATTATTTGCTGAGCACTTCATTTTGATCAAGTTATATGTTGAGAAATAAGTTTAATATAAAGTAACTATAAAGTAACTATAAAATAGTTACTAGTTATAAAAAAATGTAACTAATAACGAATTCGATTAGATTCTCATTGTTAGTATATGGTATACTGTGCATATTAAAGCCGTCATACACAAATTGACGTAAAGACAGAGGCATACACACGCACGTCGCACGCACGCACGCGCACACACACACACACACACATATGTATGTTTAT
Source organism: Mycetomoellerius zeteki (assembly GCF_001594055.1). Lineage (NCBI taxonomy): Eukaryota > Metazoa > Arthropoda > Insecta > Hymenoptera > Formicidae > Mycetomoellerius > Mycetomoellerius zeteki. The sequence continues at coordinate 96,481 of NW_017257249.1, read as the reverse complement.
TATAAATATAAAAATCGGTTAAACCATAAAATACTTAAAACACTTTATTATGATGTTAGGTACAACATGTATTTTCAAACAAAATGTTTATATTTCACTTTTACGCTCAGATTAAATCAGTACACAATGACTTTAATATGCACCAGTGTGCACTAGTGTGTCCAATCGAATTCACTATAAATTAAGTATAGGTAAAAAGAAAGAAATGAAGTTAAGTTACAGTTACTGAGAAAAAAGTAACTCCAACCGTAACTTCATTACAAATTAACGAGTTACTTCCTTATCCTAGTTTACAAATAAAAGCCTGCGAAATAGCGCGAAAATTCTGCGATAATGCCACGTAAAAATGATAATGATTAAATAATGGTCTTCTCACGCATACGGGGCGGTCTGGTGGTAGTATAATGGATCATAATGCACGCTGCCAACGACAATGATGATCGGCCAGAGGACACGATATGATTACGTAGCCTGTTTATTCACGGCTCTCTAAATGCACCTCACCTGGTTTCTTCGCAGTCGCTCCCTCGCGCTTCCATAAAAACTTCTCGCGGCGCAAAATAATCAATATATGCCCTACATCTGCGTCGATACGCTTCAGTACGTGTCAATACGATACACCGGTGTCGAAACTGATGTGACGATATTCATTTATAAAAGAGGACGCGCATAAACGCACGTGAACGCAGGCAGATTTATGCCAAGGCGCATGATCGGGTATTCAGACATTTGCAATCAATCCGTATAGTTATACACCTCACGGAGACTAAAATTTTATGTTATTACTATTTTCATAAAATATGTAGAACATTTAATTAACTGTCTCATAAAGCGGGAATATACGGAAAGCGTAATTGGCGCGAATTTATATTACATTACCCGGACGTATGAAATAAATTTTTTTTTTTCACAAAAAGAAATCTGCAGCTTTCATTACATTTTTTTCTGAGGGGCAGAATATTACCGCCGTCCATTTAACTAATAAGCTGCCATTGTATGTGTTTCAAAACAGTCTGGGTATAAAGTGATATATATTATAGCGGCCGGCGTGTAAAAATGGAGCCAAAGGTAGGTATACTTTAAAATATGAGCTTCGTAAAATATATTTTAAGCGCACACGCTCATGTTACGTCCTTATTTTGCTCGAGATAATTCTAAGAAACGTAAAAATAGCGGGATATACATCCGTATTTGGCCAAACGACGGGGGCACAAGCGTTATACGAATAGTATCTCACGGTACGATCAAATGCATTAGAGTTATTGAATTCACACTGGCGATCACCAGATATTTTGATGCACCTCGGATAGTACGGTGACTATAAGGGGAAGGAAGAAGGAACGAGGAGGATTACCGATATACCGACAGGATGTAATCGAATTACAAGAAAATCCCGCGCAATTTCCTATTAAGTTGTCTTTACGCGTCATCTTTGTGCGACACAATCCTTGATGTACTTCCGGAAGGCTGCTCCCGTACCCTCGTCTTTAAGCTTATGATTTATACGCGCGCTTCCCGCGCGGGACATTTTCCGAGCGTGTTCTCATTTCCATACTTTGCTGCCATTCATCGCGGTACCTCGGGCCAAAATCGAATTCATACACAAAGTACGCGCTATACGGATTGTTAATCATTGAGAAGGCGTGAGTTTTAGTATACACTAGTTTCCAATGAAGTTTTCATCGTCGTCGTGCATTTTCAGAGCAGATGCCCGCAATATCAACCGAACTGAGAGACACGTCGCTGTCGCGACGCGAACGAGATGTTCTACTTAATAAGAGTTAGTCGCCAAGCTTTCTCCGAAGAGACGCCTTTGCCCGGCTGGGAATTACGCGCGGCTGTTAAAAGTGGCCCAAACAGCATCGTTAATTAAAAATACAGAGGTCCCGAGTGTAGCTTCACATATCTCTGCGCGAAAAAATACGCAACTCGATATGTAAATATTAGATTTTATTAGCTGATTTAATGTATGGAAAGAGAGAGCTAAGGAATTGAAGTAGGAGGAGGACAGAAATAAGAGAGGATTCAGACATAGTACACAGAGAGAAAAATGTTTGGTATTTGTAACTATAATTATATATTACTATAATTATGATTATTACTACTATAATAATAATAACAGTAACTATATATATAGTTCCAGCAACAAATGTATATAATTGGCAACCTAAAATGATTATAATTATAGTTGTTATAACCATAAAATAATCCCAAAATATAACTATAAAATTATAGTCACTTGAATCATTTTTATCAGTAATTTCAACTATTTTATGGTTATCACAATTATAATTATAGTCATTTTAGGTTGCCAATTATATACATTTGTTGCTGGAACTATATATATAGTTAGTGTTATTATTATTATAGCAGTAATCATAATTATAGTAATATATAATTATAGTTACAAATACCAAACATTTTTCTCTCTGTAAAGATAAATTATTAGAAAAGATAAATTATTAGGAAAAAGGCATGAGATATCCTCTCAGAAAGGATTTCTAATAACGAGATAAAAATATTCTTGACATACTTAATCTTATGGCAACCCTATGCAATATAAAAATAAAATAATATTAAGATTAGATCAAAATTTCTATTCTCCTATCTCGAATTAAGATTGACTTATTGTCTTGAGACAAGAGTAACACGTATAAATTTAAGGTTATATATGTATATGCTTATGTTTATATATATGGCTTATCTTTACTCAATGTTGTAACATACGATTTTCGCGTCATCATATTTGGCACGAAACCGATGCTAAGATCATTTCATCTTAGATTTAAGAATTTTTATTTAAGAGTAGAAATTCTTCTGTTAACAATAAATATATAATTGTCCTTATATCAGTTCTATTTTATGATAGATCGAAGAGTAACGCATGAATTCAGAAATGTTTTCTATGCGTGTAAGGAAAAATGCTAGTTTTGTATGAAATAAAATGATATTAATATATATTAATGTAATATTAGGTCGAACAAAAATTTGTAGTTACATCATTTGTATCATGTCTATGTGATTTTTAAAAAATTTTGCAATTACATCGAAAAACGAATAATGTAAGGTAAATTATTAAAATATAAATGGATGTATGAAATTAAGAGAAGAAATTGTAAACTAAGTCCCTTCTTGACAGACAAACTAAAGCAGTAAATATTTTATTCTAGTAAGCGATTTAATGAAATTAGAACGGAAAAAGATAACAATCGATTTCACGGATGAGGAACTTCGTACTGGTTATCGCGAGGGACTTCGACGCCTGGAAAATTCTTCGTGCGATTTTATATGAGATCAAGAACATGGGGAATTACAGCTGCGTATCAAAAGTGGCCAAGCATCCACGTCTCCGGTTTATGTGTTGTGTCACATAAAGGCCTCTCATAAACCATATCTAACGCTATATCGCATGTACGTATGACGACGCGTTAGGTAGATCGAATGAGTGCAGTCATAACAGCAGCAGTAAATAAAATAAGGATTCTGTTCAAGTAAACGTCAGTGTTATGATAAAATTACGACGACAAAATAACTCTCGCAAATCTACTTCTAATGTCACCTAAGTTTATTGCCGCCCTCAAACCGACCGCATTTTAAAACGACATCGAATGTCACGTAGTAGGTACCTAGTAATTAATTTTAAGAAAGAGAACAGTACATATTTGTACAGCGCAGTAATCAGCGTTAACCAGATTTTAGGTGACTTTAGCATTGCATCACGCTGCAATGGCTACACCTGTATCGCCAATGTAGCGATAAAATAGCTCAAAGTAACTCAAAACTATTTACACTAGGCTGTATTATATTAGCCTGTTACGCCGGTTACGTGAAATTTGAATATTGCCAACTTATAATTAAAGTCATCATTAGCTAAAATTTGTCCGCCAATATTGCACCTGAAGTCGCGTAAAAAGCGACATGTTGCCTAATCTGGCAAAATCCTAGCGATAATTGATACTCGAATAAAATTATACACAATTAATTAGAAGTAAACATATAAATCATTTAGACCCGATTGCATCAACGTTACTTTGACTTTAGCAAGACTTAAAATTCTCTCTGTTTCGTTTTAAAGCGAAAGGGAGACAGAGACAGAAAGAGTTTTAAGTCTTGCTAAAGTCAAAGTAACGTTAATGCAACCGGGCCTTAATCTTTAAGTGGATAAGGTGGCCACAGTACCCTAGGTATAATTTTTTTTATAAATAAATCTTGTTCTGGAGAAGAAAAATAAAAAGTATTGCCTAGAAGTTTTAAAGTTCATTATTCTTACATTTTTTTATGTTACAAGAGTAATATTAACATAAATTGAACTATTATATAACATAAAAAGTAAAAAAGTATAACTATAAAATAAAAACTTTTTAGAAAAGAGTGTTCTGAGCATCTCATCTATCAACTAGTGTAGGGTAAAGTGGGGCTATTTGAGCATAGGGGCAAGTTGGTCAAATGCAAATATCTAAATAACTAAAATATATATAGATACGTCTATGCTTGCGTAATGTAGCACAAAGACAGAGATTATTGTACCTTAATACAATAATCTGTGTCCGGCTATCAATAGCCAAATACGTACGCTTTTTCGTTTTTGTATATCAAAAGTAAAATTATTAGGTGAGTATTCTTTTTGGTCTACATGGTAATTAGAGCGATTGATAATAATCAAATGTGTTTTTTAGATATAAGTTATTATCGTATTTTTTAACTTTAATGTTTAAGTTGCTATTTTATTTACGGTTTTTCAGTTATAAAAAAGTATTTCGGTCAACACCGATATGGGGCTTGTTGGGCCAGTATCTCATAACTAACCTTATAAACTCAGCTGCTTAAATGAAATCTGTCTTTAT
>NW_017257249.1:53457-90687 GCF_001594055.1 Mycetomoellerius zeteki | reverse complement strand
TAAGCTGTTCTGCAAGCTCCTTTTCAGTTTGCGCAGAGTTTATATCCAGCAGTGCTTGCAATTCGTCCGTTTCAATCTTTTCAGGGCGTCCAGCACGCGATTCATCTTTAAGACTGAAATCTCTTTGGCGAAACTTTTGATACCATCTTTTACATGTAGCATCACTTACAGCGTCTCTCCATATGCAGCACAAATCATTGCAGTGGCTTCAGCAGCATTTTTCTTCAGATGAAACGCGAAGTGGACGGAAAATCGAATATGCTCTTTTGTTATTGCCATCGTGAACACTACTGATTTTTGAGGTTATGTGCATCAAACGCCAAACCGTATGGCATTTTAGAAGGCCAAATGTTAACGCTTTAAAACCGCAAAAGGGCGGGAAGATATATAAAATTTAAATTGTTATTTCGGTTGTATGAAATCTAAAGCTCAGAACTTTTTTGTATATATAACCTAATATATAACCTCATTAAACGGTTACCTTCATGGCTCAATTTATCCTTCGAGGATGCTCAACATGCCCCGTAGATGGGGCATATTGGTCCACTTTGCATTCTTGTAATTAACGTAATTTTTTTCTTATTTACGAGATATATTAAGGATTTATAAATATTTAATTATTGAGCCAGATGAACATGCAACATTTTAAAGCATTTACCATTAATCTATCATAATTGTGTGAAAATTTATAATAATTTAAAGAAAAAGTGTCACAACTAACCCCGCTCTACCCTATTATTAAATCACATATCTACTTAAAGATTAATAGTAGAATGTTTCTTCTTGGAGTCATCCTCAGTTTACAATTGGTATTTCAAATTGAGGTGTTATTAACATCCTGTCAACGTGAACCCAGAGAATGAGAAGATCCTTGTTAGAGGAATGTTATCATTGAAATATCAATTGTAATTAAGAATGATTCCAAGAGGAGTCGAACATATTATTTTAACACATAACTTAATTGAGTTATTTGAATATTTTATGTTAAATTGATATTCAACATTTGTTGGTATTAAAATAACAATTTATAAGTAAATAAACAAATAATATAAAAGCAATATTTTTTAAAACGTAAATTCTAAGATAAATGAATAAAATGTGTTAGTTTGACATTTTGTAAATGTTAATTTTAATGAAAAAATATGATTGTATACAAATTTTTTTACGTTAGTGTTTTTTTTACATAATATTGTATTTGTATTATTTCCTAACACATTCATCTTGTGTTAAATTAATACAAAAATTTGAGAGAACTGTTTGAGACACATGAAATGTGTTAAATTTAACACAAATTTTCCAACTATGTTTTATTCGCGCATCAATTATCGCATCAATACTCATATTTGCCCTCTTAATGTTTAGTCTCATGAATTGTATTAATTTATTAGTAATTAATCTTTTAAACTATGTGCAGACTCCCGACCGCGAATTCGTATTCAGTCGTAAATCGCGATGCGTCTCCCGCGGCACGGCAAACGACCTATCGGGAACTATCTGTACATAGGTAAACCCTATCACAATTGACTCCGCAGACGGTATTTAGCGCCGGTGTTCCCGGTCGCCGGTCGTATCTGTACCGCGTCTCCGCCTATTTGTCTCGTCGCACGACAACGAACTCGGCCGGAATTTCCCGTCTGTGCGAGTAGAACGTAACGTCGCACGATAAAGGCACTCGGGGTATGGCACTCTCGCAAAAGTCGCAGACTCGCCTCCGGGGGACAATACTCGGACCGGTTGCCTTTTCCGCTTCAGCGCGTCGTGCCTTCAACGCCCGGCACGCACGCGTGTGCACACGTGCGTGTGTGTCGGTCCCCGGTGTCGCCAAAATGTGTCGGGAAATGGAATTTCTACGAAGGAACTTTGTCTTCCCTGTGAAGTGGTGCGGTGGTCCAAATAACATCGCCGACATATATAGCGTATGTACTCTGTTAGATATCAAAGGAACAATAATAACACAATCCCTTATAAGTTAAATAATATTTTGTTATTTTTAACTTCTGCATATATGTGAAAATGTAAATAAATTAATTTCTGTTAGTTTCAAAGTATAAACAATATCCATTATATTAACGCATGAGCACTTACGAGGGAAGTTTCACAACTGTCCGGAACAGATTTGATTCTCCATGACATATGTTGTTAAACACGAAAATCTAAGACACGTATTTTTTTGTACGTGTCTCTTAGATTTTCATGTTTAACAACATATTTCATGGAGAATCAAATCGATTTCGGACAGCTGTGAAACCTCCCTTGTTATATATATAGTAAATAATAAATTAAATTTAAGTTAAATTTAATATATTCTCTTGAGTTAAACTATTTGATTCCATTATTTTAAATTAACGTCATATTGGTTAGGAGCAGTGGCTATCCATAAAAATAATACACTGAAAAAATAATTTGATAATAGTTAATTACCAAATGTTTAGTGAAATAATGCTAATTAAATGTTTGATTAATCTATTCAACCTTTATTGGAACGATGTTAAAAAAACTTTTTTAATTCAACTGAAGGGCACTTTAATGAGTAACTCATATTAAACAATTAATTTTTTTCAAAATTTTGATTATTTTTCCAACATATACATTATTATATATCTAATCTCAAATGTCAATAGAATTAAATAATTTCAACGGATAATGTCTTTAAATTTTTGGTGCAGATTATAATATCTGACAAGGTTTGAAGGATTTAATATAACAAAAATAGTTTTATTTTCCTAAATATTTTGGTTATATTAATCAAACATTTAATTAGTTAATATATTTCACTAAACATTTGGTACCTATTAGCAAATTTTTTCTTCAGTATAATAACTGAAATTAAGTTATTATTTAACATTATGAATATAACAGTGTAAGTATGGAAGCTAACACCAGCTGACACATGAAAGTGGTATCACATGCAAATATGTCGTACTGAAATCATTGATGCCAATATGGTTTAGTTCTGGGATGTCATATTGAAAGATTTTATTGGACCTCGGATTTTATTCGAATCCACTGCATGAGTATAACAAAAATTCCATATTCGCACATTCCTTTTCACGATTTGATATCTGTTCTCAAATTCGCAAGCATAGAATTCGTTTATTTGTGAGGAATTTAGTGAATAAAGATTCTATAAAACACCGACGCGACGTATAAAGAAAGGCAAAGCATAGAGATCTGAAAAACAAATGTTTCTTGAAATTGGAAAATATATATTTCTCTCTCTTTATTTTAAAATAGAGTAAATAAAGAGGGAAAATAACAAGTGAGAAATGAAAAAGAAATATAAAATATTTAAAGTAAATACAATAAATGAAAAACAATGAAAGGTAAAATATGTTTTATTTTCTCGTTATATCTAATTTTTGTATCTAGCTTTGATTATTACGTATATTTCTCTTCTCTCCGTATTTTTATGTTTTCCCAGCAAAATGTAATCAACGCGCAAATATAGAATTTTTACTATTTACCGCGAATATGAGTTTTAACTATTTTTATAAATAATGTAAATCTTAAAATATGGAAAAGCTCGTGTTCTCTAATTCATCTTATTATTAAATTATATAGATGCACAGCTTTAATACATGGAGTATCTAAAAATTTAACTGAATACAGACCTGAAAATAATTTTATTAGGCCATCAAAATAATTATGTTGAACGCTTAAACATGATGAGCAATGTTGTAAAAACTTTTGACATTCTAGCGATCATTTTAAGCTTGCTATACATAATTATTTTGATGATCCAACAAAATTATTTTTAGGTCTATTTTTAGCTAAATTTTTAGATTTTTCAAAACTTTATCAAAACTTCCTTTTATATATGTAATTATATACCATTTCCAGTCAAAAACATATGACAGAATTAACTTTTTATAAATCTTAGTATTGAAATAAAAAGCCAAGAGCGATTCTGCATGCGAAGAAATTTTTCTAACTTTACCGAAAATCTTCATGGAAGAAATTTCACTGAAGTACTAAAAATTGAGTTAGATATAGATCTGAAAATAATTTTGTCGAATCATCAAAATAATTATGTAAGAATCTCAAGCATGATGAGCAATGGTTGTAAAAAGTTTTGACATTCTAGCAACTAGCTTGAGCGTGCTACATAATTATTTTGGTGTTACAACAAAATTATTTTGAGATCTGTATCTAGCTAAATTTTTATATACTTCAACAAAATCATCCTTTCCGTATTAAGATGCAATGAACACGAATTTCACTTTGACGTCTCTCAGATGTAACTCACGAAGAAAATTTCTCGATGATAAATCGTCGTATAAGAGTGCAGACACAATAGAAGGAATAAGGAATAAAGAATAACAATTTCAATCTATAATATCAGAAATCGGATACACCGGAATACACAGTTTCTGATAGGTTGAAATCGTTATTCCTTATTTCAAGAATTATTTACTGGCCATAAGTTGTTAACTTATGGCGTAACCAGTAAGTTCAATGCAATGATTTACGCAGATTTACGTGCTGCCACTTGCCGTAAAAATTAAATTTGAGTTAATTTTATGATGTAAGTTACATGCATCCTCGGGTAAGTCATTAGCAACGAAAATATTGTAATTGTTGTGTTAAACTTTACAGGTTACGGCATAAGTTAACAATTACGGTCAGCATAAATGATACTTTATTCATTCTTTTATATCTGCACAACGATTTATCGTCGAAAAATAAATTCTTAATTTGTACGGGAATACAGAAGGCGTATTTCGGTAAATGACGCCGAACAATAGCAGGCGAATGCGCTTGTATGTATATCGAAAGCTACATGCACGCGTTAATTCACTTCGCTACTTTAATTAAGGTTAATTAAATATTTCTGAGGGAGGATGCGAAAGAGCATTCTGTTATATCGAGCGGCGGACATTCGAGGCCCCGTCACCGCAGGCAAGTATCGGCCGAGCCACTCTCGCTTTGAACTCAGTAATCGTGCGTTCACAGTAATGATCTCGCGGTTAATGCTAATGCGCGGCAAACGGCGATCTTATTTCGGCGTATGCATGAAACATTCGGAATATCTCTCCCTCGCAAAAACCTGAATGATGTTCGCGTGAAGAGCACTCCCGAGACTCGATTCTAATGCAGTGGTCACGCGATCGTTCTCGGGAGATATGCTCGTTCGTCTGACATAATGCTGACAGCTACCACTTCGCAGGCAATCAACGGAAATGCACATCTTTCTGACAGAAAGACTATCAAGTTTTCGCCATGTATTTGGCCATGGTGTTACTGTTAGATTCGTGAACCTTGGGGTTGATTACATGGAAAGAACGATTTTAACGAGATATCTAAAAATTTAGATATTTACACAGAGAAGAAAATTATAAGTTTAATAAATGTAATCATTGGAATAAAATAACAAATCGATTCTTTAAATTAAGAAATGTAATTGATTGCATTCAAACTAAATTTTTGAGATCAAATAACATCATTTTGATTCAACATTAAATTGTTTCAAATGAAATAAACGTAAATAGGAATTTCGAGCCCAAGTAATTTATTTTCTCTATGTAGGTAGATATAGATTTGAAGATAATTTTGAACCGTCACACGGATGTAGGACTGGGAAATAGGTTAATTCAATTCTATTGTCTTCTTATATTTTATTTCAAATAGAAAAAATATTAAATTTGTAAATTATATAACTTTAACATAACTTTTTTTTGCTAAAAAAAATATAGCCACACACAGTTATTAAAAACGAAATGTGTAGTTCTTTAATGTTGCTATTGTTATTATTATTATTATTATACGTATACAAAATATTCATGATCATTTTTTTAGGAAAAGAAATTTAAAGAAAAGTTCAGAAAAGAACGTAAAAAGACCTATATGAAAAAAACATTGTTAGATATTATAAAAATGTAATATATTAAACTAAAGTTAAATAAAAAGAAAAACAGGAATAATGAATAAGGCAAAGAAGATTATTCAATAAAATTTACAAAATTAAATTATGCAACGATCTTTTTTCCAAAATGAATTAATTCATCTTCAGGATTCACAGTAATATAGTTGTGAATGACATAAAAGCTATGTCATTCGAATAACCTTCTACCAATGTGTTACCAAATTTTCAGGGGAAGAGGATTGAACATCCCCTAAACCTTCCCCTGGTATATACGCTCATGGATCATCAAAACAATTATATATAATAAAAGACTCAAATATAATGAGCAATGTTGCAAAAAGTTTTTAGTAAACATTTAAGTAACCTGCAAATTGAACGTCTTACATAATTATTTATAATCCAACAAAATTATTTTTAGATCTAATTACAAATTTTTAGATACTTCAGCAAAATTTCTTTTCATATAGCTATCTCTCTTCGCGTTTTGAGATTTCATGAATTTTTCATGAATCAAAAACACCTTAATATTTTAATTGTATTAATAACGAGGGTGAAAAACGCGTTCTGCCATTATGTTACAAAATTTAGATGATTGAATATTCTAAATCCTTTCCTGAAGATACTTTCAGAGATCATTAAAATAATTATGTAGAAAACTCAAGCATGATGAGTAATGCTACAAAAAGATTTTAATAAATACTCAAGCAACCAGATTGAACGTCCTACATAATTATTTTGATAAATCAATAAAATTATTTCCAAATCTGTTATCCAGTTAAATTTTTAGATACTTCAGCAAAACCTTTTTTGTATGTTTATCCCTCTTCGTGTTTTGCGATTCCATGGATACATCCCAGTATTTTAGTTGTATATATAGTCAATAATGAGGGAGAGAAACGAGCATGTTCTGCTATTGTATTACCAAAATTTAAGGAGAAGAGGTTGAACATCCTAAATCCTCCTTTGAATTCGCTCATGAACTATCAATAATTAATTATATAAAGAAACTTAAGCATGATGAGCAATGCTGAAAGTTTTGACATTCAAGCAATCGTATTAAGCGTCTTACATAATTAATTTGATAGTCCAACACAATTATTTTCAAATCCATATCTATATAATCATAATTTTTTATGTATTATACTTCAGTAAAACCATTCTTTGCGTATATTCATATTCCTGTTCGCGTTTTGCGATTTCATGGATACACTCCAATATTTTGATTGTGTATCAACAACAATCGAAGGTGAGAAATAAGCGTGTTTTGTATGACACATAAAGATTTTCTTTTTATCTTTGTACATGGCATCGCAATCTGTACCACCAATTTTATCCTCTTTTCCATCCACGTTCATTACTTAGTTATATCTGGCTCAATCAATAGGCTATTATGAATGGATAATTGATTTATCGAAAAAAAAAAAAAAATGGGCATCTGGCTCATGTAACCCGGGCTTTCATTTTGGATTACAATGGCATGGTGGGAGACACACGCAAGCACGCGTATCACGCATCACTGATCGTCGGCGGCATAATTGCGTGTAAACGAATACGCAGGAACGTAGTAAATTGCACATTATTTCAGCGTGACGTCCGCACACGTCGTAAATAAAAAATGGAGTGGAAATCTCCCGTAACATTCATGCAACGTTTTTAATTTTGACTTTGAGCGTAGAATCAAAAATTCGTATATATTTAAAATCGAGAAAAGCGAATAATATTCTGACGTTCTATATGTACATAGCTAAATAAATATTTTGTCTTCCATTGTACAAAGGACAATTCTGCCAATTAAGACATTTTTACGGATAGCTTCACTCGTGGCGGGAAACAATTTTATCCTTTGAAAGCATCTAACGAAGTATGGACACAGGTGTGCGTCCGAAGTTCCTCGGAATTTGGTAAGTAAATTATTAACGAAAAGTGGAATGGTACATATTAACATAAAAGTTAAGTGTCTTTTCTGATGCTAAGTAATTCGATGGTTGATCCCAAATTAAACTAGGAAATTCCTTCGGATTTATGTAAAACGCTTTCAGAGTATTGCACAAGAAACGTAGAAAATTTGGAAAGAAAATCTCTTACGAAGACAGAAAATATAACACAAATAGGGGAGGATACAATTGTAATGTACAGATGTGTATCTCTAATTTCCGAAAATACACCCCGTATAGCCGCTCGGGATCGTAATCCTTTTTTTCCAGGAGTTATCCTTGCAATTATTGTTTGCTCGGACACCATTGCAAATAGTGTCCTACCGAAATGCAAGTTAATTCACAAAAGTTGGTCGTAATTGAAAAGTTTTACGCGCAATTGATACAATTATTTTGTAAGTTATCCCCACTGCGCCATGATATATTAGGAAGTCTTTGCAATAACGTGATATCGTCCAGATATAGTGAAAGTCACGTTATCCTTTTCTTAATTAGTTGTTAAGAAGAAGATAACCTGACCTTAGTGTTCACCGTATCTGGATAAACGGTATTGCAAAAAACTCCCTATTATGTCATTTCTTAATTATCGTATGCGCAATCGTTCACGAAGAAAAATGTTTGGATGAATTAACTAGAATTCTGATCATATATATTCTGATGAAAAATGAACGATTTAGAATTTTGATTAAATCTACCAGATTTCTGGTTAAATATATTAAATTTCTAATTGAGATAACCAACGTTCAGAAATTAATGAAACGCTAGAAGCATATTAAGCAATTTCTACATAATTATTCCGTTCACAAATTTCATCGAATTTATGTCACGACAAATTACAATACTCGCGGCACTTCTGTCTGGATTCAAGGAGTTTTCGTTTCCGCGGCAAGAGTTTCTAAAATTAAACAAATCCCATCGTTATAAAATAAATATAGGTATTGGGTGATAAACATCGAGTGACGATAACACATCGACACGATCAGTGGTGCAAAGTGGATCGATAATTATGCTTCATGACCCGTCAAGCTCTCCACGACGATGAGAAGCAGGGATAGTTAAGCTCCCGAAGTAGAATGTCAATGAATAAACGTAAATTATGTATGATGTTAACTAAGTGAGGAATTCTGATTGGTCACGTGCTAACCTTTATTGCTCACGTGTCGGATAAATAAGATTAATAGAATGTATGTATGTGACTAGATGTTTAGCATTCGTCAATTGTTACTGTCAATCGTAACAAAAAATTAATATATATATGTATAATGTATATACAGGGTGTTAGTTAAGTATGTTGCCATACTCAACAGAGCGATTCTTTGGTTTATTTCAAGTAAAAAAGTCCATATAAACATGTGTCCTAAACGGCTTTGTTTCTGAAATACAGGTGAATGTTCGCAAGTATTTGACGAAACGGTAAATTGCATTTGAGATATCTTCCTGCATAAATATGCCTTACTTCGCGTGAGTTACCATTCGCACAACCGTAAATAAAGTGGCAAAGTCAAAGTCAAAATCACAAAATCAAAAATAGACCTCAGTTCTGATCTTTGAGCGTGTACGTAGATCTTTGAGAAGAAGGCTCGATGGATGTATCATGGCTCAATGTAGACATTTTCAATAATTCATCTAATTGTTTTATTTCATCAGAACTGAAGTCTGTGTGTGTGTGTGTTTCTGTTTTTTTTTCCTGTTTTTGACTAGTTCAAGCTGTATTTCTTTCAACAAACAGATTATTACTACATGTTTAAATTTTTTTATTTCGGAAACTAAGCCGTTTAAGACATTGTTTATATGGACCTTTTTACTTGAAATAAACCAAAGAATCGCTCTGTTGAGTATGGCAACATACTTAATTAACACCCTGTACATAATATTTATAGGTACATATAAAAATGCATAATTTTAATACAAATAAACACAAACTCTGACAGTATGTTCTATGAATGGAAATAATAAAAAAATATAAACACAGATCTTTAAATGCTTTCACTGTGTAAAAAGTGTAGTGTTTAAAATGTTTATGTTTGAAACATTTTTGCAAAACAAACGTTAATAATAAAAGATATTTCCATTTTTTAAACGTTTTAAATCCAACACATATTGTTTTGTTTATTGAAAAAGTTTAAAACTAAAATGTCTTTAAGTGTTTAAAAAACGGAAATTAAGAATAAAACATTTTAATATCTTAAAATTCAATATTTCTTTTCTTAGTATTATTAAAAAGTTATAATAAAAATATAAAATATGTAAAAAACATTTTTATCTAAGTTTGTATTTCAAATTGCCGTCTGCCCATGTCAGTACAAGCTTGACATCAATGTAATTTTGAATTTATCATCTTTTTTCCGAGGATAGAGGAAATCTTCATGGAAAGGTTATTTCCTCCGCCCATAGCAAAGAAAATAATAAATTCAAAAGTACATCTAATCAAGTTTGTATTAACGGATGGCAATTTAAATGCAAACTTACATAAAATTGGTTTTTTTTTGGACGTTTTATATGTATTTTTCTGATAACTTTAATAAAGCGTTTATAAAGATCTATGCTTATATGACATTTTTCTATTTCAGCTCATAGAACATACTGTCAAAACCTACGGAAAATCAGGGGACACTCTGTATATTACTAATTGTATTATATTGCAAGCGACAATTTCGGTTTTTATGAACACACCCGAAAGACAAAACTCGCGAAGGGTAATCCAAGCGTCGTCCAGCGCGATGAAAAATTCAGGGTATTCTGTTTCTTAATTATATTAGAAATTTAGCTCAGGTTCTCTCGCGCGGGGAGGAAACTGACGCGGATGAAACTAAACTTCAAAAACCAATTTTCCCCGTCAATCAGAAATCGGAATCATGTCGATATCTTGTACCTTCCTCACAGTAACGGCGAACATCGTTACCCTGAAACTTCCCGGAGGCGGAAAGGTACAATCGCGACGAGTGCCGTGCGACAACTGCGAACTAACTGCATTCAAAGCGAAGTCGAAGCATATATGTCCTCCTACGTCGAGAAAGCGGGAAACTAGACGGGGGCCGAGTCAGTGGCCGCGCGGACATTCTCGGTATGTGTCGACGAGAGAAAGAGGGGGGGAGAGAGAGACATAAAGAGGGAGAGAGATAGGGACAAGAGAGTAAGACTCACCATCAGCAACTTGACCTTGTTAACCAAAGGGGACGTTGTAAGGAACTTGTTGACGGCCGTCAATATTTTCCCTTCCAACGTGGCAGCGCTTCCGGCGTCTTGTCTTCGCGAGCATCCGGGCCCGATGTCCGCCCCCTCGCCGGGACTGGGCAACAACTCTCGGCAGTCGCCCGGCCCGAGATCCCTCTTCTTCAGCTCTTCCGGCGGGCCCTCGTGGCTCTGCTCTTCCGCTGCGCACCGCCGCACCCTCAACGATCGCGCTCAGCACGTGTCGGCATCAGAACCGGTGACCGGCTGATCCGGGGGCGACTTTCCGAACCCTTAGGGCATCCAGCGGGATTCGTTACGTCTCGTTATCGGATGGAGAACTCCGAGAACAGAAACACCCGCTGATGAACTTTAGGCCGGTCAATCCCTGCACCAACCTCTGTATCTTGCGGAAACTTCACGACTTCTCTGGATGATGCACTTCGCGCGGTACCAAACGAAGCGAGACTGATACCAGCGTTGATCAACTATTTGTATTGACGGTACATTAACCGGCACGCCGAAGAATTTGTGCTCGCGCGTCGCTCTCAGACAATTGTGATCCGTAAAATTTAGTACACTAATACACGTGATGCGTAACGATGAGGCTTTTGTGAACGACTCTCGCTTTTTTTCTCTTTATTTTCGGATATCCCTTGTCGGAGAGATCACGATGTGATTGGAACGATGAATTGCCGATGGATTTCGATACAGAGTGACGATAATGTCGTGCACGCGACGTCGGCCACGAGCTTCCGGGTGGCTGTCACTCCTAGAGGTCCCGACAGTGGCGCGTTCTCGACGTGGACTGAAGTCCGGAACGGTCCAACGGATGCTGCGACTCGCTCCAGAGGCCGAAGAACGCGCGAGCGCGCGAGAGGAACGCGGCGTGCGAGATAGGGAAGGGGGGAGGAAGAGGGAGCGATGGGGAGAAAGAGAGATAGAGAGAGAGAGATAGAGAGAAAGAGAGGGTGGCGAATACGAGACGTGAGAGGGAGGATTCTCTCATGGAAAATGGGGGAACGAGATTTTCTCTCTCTCTTCCCCCCCCTTTCTCCCTTTCTCTCTTTTTCTATCTTTCTATATCTTTATCTCCGTCTCTGTTCGATGAAGAAGAGGCGGAAGAATAGGTTACAGGAGGGTTGTAGAGTCTTCTCAGGGGCTTGAAGATTCGAAGTTTCGACGCCACTAGTTGCTGGTAAACCTCGCAGATTTTCGCGCCCAATGCAACGCCGGTTATTCCGACGTTCCCCATTTTCGCACCTTCTTTCTCCCACTTTATTTTTTTCTTCTCTCCATCTCTCTTCGTGATACCCAATAGGTTTACACGTGTTACAGATTGGCCAAGTCGATGGATATTTTTGTAGATGTTATCAGGGAATTGATACCCTCATGAATCTGACATGATACAGAAAAACAGGATCATTCAGGTAGATATCGCCGATGGTATTCCTGCGGGAAAACGAAAAACGTTAGAATGAATTTGATTTATTTATACTGCTACGTGATCTCGCGTTTGATTTTCAAATTGATAAACCGTTACGACCTTCGGGCGCATGTGAAATTATTGATTAAATTCAACTGAATGGAGTCCACGGTTTTTCATTTTGCGAAGAGAAGTGAAGCACGAGAAATCACCGTGAAATCGAAAGATTGAAAGATTTTGCAGAACTGTTACGCGAGCAATGTACTTTATGCATATAGAAATAATCCATCGAGTTTTTATTCGCGAGATCGGGGCATCAATTTGCCAAACACGTTTAAAATTGGCATTCCCGATATGTCGCCAATCGATCGTTAGTTTCATTGTGTGTGTTCCGAGAAAAAGAAATATAGCCAAATATATTCTTTTTCCTCGAATTGATCTGCCCTGTGGGCTTTCTCCCTGTTAAGTCCTTCATCCTATCTGCCTAAAATAATCCTCGATTTGTAAACTTGTTGTTACGAGTGATATCCCTATTAAGTAGGCCGAACATTCACGCGAATTTATACTATTTAGAGGCTAAAAGATTTCGAGCAATTAATGGCGACCGGCTGAAATCGAGCGTTATTGAACCGTCAATTAACCTGGCAATTAACACACTTCTGCAGAAATCAACTTCCTTAAACAACCTCGAGGATATTACCTTCGTTAGCGACCGGCTATATCGGGTGTGCTGAAAATTAACCCAAGACCGACCGCAAGAAAACGTTAACCCTAGAACGCTATCGTACATTTGACATGCAAATGGTCTAAGACAGCTGTCTTCAGTGGTCAGCAAGAGGTAATACTGCAACTATAAAAAGAGCAGAATGACCATCACATACTGCACGTGTATAAAAAAACCGATATGTGGATATCAGAAGAAACTGTGCTCTGACTGATGCGATGATGCATAGAAAAGAATAAAATATGCAATTGTATACCAGTGTTCAAGAGACATTGGACTATACATATTAATTATTTCAAGACTGAATTTGATAGTCTACTTTTTCTTTCTTTTTAAGTTAATAATTAAATTATTTATGTTTATAAAGATCTAAATTATAAATATTTTGTCATCGGCCTTAGGATCTGAGCACAAGAATTGTCGTAACGGTCGTAATGCTTACTTAGAGAGTTGTAGATGTAAGTCTCTAAGTAAGCGTTACGATCGTTACGACAATTCTTGTGCTCAGACCCTTACATTGATATACCTGATTTTTCATCAACATTTCTTGGTCAATTTCACTTAATATTGTTTTTAACATAATTACTCGTATGGGATGTTTCTGATACGCTAACATTATATCTTAATTTTTATTACTCTCTTTGATGATTTATGTTTATATAATAAAAATTGATAATATTCTATATCCTTAGATAAAGACAAATAGAAAAAAAAATAATTTTAAATTGAAATAATTTACACTAAATATGTATAATAATAATAATAATGCGTTTATAAACAGCATTCATACGTTTAGCAAATTTATAAGATGGGAGTATTCTGGATACCCCACGGAATAATAAATGGTTAAGAATGTGAAATGTATAAAAATATTGTGTTACATTAATTAGGAGCGAATTAATTATTTCCTTGAATGTAAAATTTATATATCAATAGCAACATTGTAACATTTAATATCGTTCTAGGGTTAAATGAAACGAATTGAAAACCCAAACTGAAGCTCACATTCCTTGGGAAGTCATATAAATTATTATTAACCATTTATATGTGATTATTATTAATTATTATCATATAAATTATGTGATGAAGGAAGATCCAGTACGGCGAATCTACGTTTGGGCAGGGTTCTTGTAATTTCCAAGTATCTAAAGGCTTTTGTGGAGAATATTTCTTTGTTTTCATCATCGTGTCCTGTCCATATTTACCGCAACACTCACGTGGGCGGTCGTCATTATCCGTATGGCATTGTTTTCTAACACGCGGGCCGCTTTTATCAATGGCGTCGTGGCTATATCGGCGCTCACGTTCCGTTTCTTTTGAGAAACCCCGCGCCCGCGTCAAATCACGTTTAATGTCAAGAATGGCTCAGCTCTCGGCCGCTCTTCAACAATGGCCGGTCGACCTTCCTCGCCGCGCTTGCACAACTTCCTTTGCAAATTCGCGGAAAAATCGCGGCGCGCTAACGACCAGCTAATCCGCGCAGTATGCGGTTTTTACAAATCTCTTGTCGCTAATGGCATTTTGCTGATTAGCCTTATCCAAATAATTCTCTCCATGAAAAGCGCAATTCAAGTCACAATATAAGAAACGATCTTCTGCGACAGAAAGAAAGAATTAATTTTTGTAAATTAATTGCGCAGACAAAAATCGTTTTAAATTATTATTGTTCAATAAAATAGTTTTTAAAGATTTAAATTTAAAGTTACAATATCGCTACGTTAATAGAAAAATGATACAAATAAAAAAATTAAAAATTTTTTAATAATGAAAAGAACTCGAAATAATGTATTTTTGTAAAAAAAACTTTGCAGCTAATTTGCTTATATGGAAAAGTATTGATCAAAACTCTAATAAGGGATAAAACTTACACTATACTCGAGTTGCAATGTTTGAATTTTGAAAACTCATGATATAGTTTTAAATGCATTATAATTAAAAGAGTATTGGATTGGAACAAATGTTCGTAGCGTTACGAACTTCAAAATTTAAGAAGCTGTAATTTCGTTAAATATGAACAAAATTTACATTTAAGAAAAAGATATTAAAGTTTAAAATTTCTATTTTCAAAAGATCACTATATCTTTTGAATTTCTTTGAGTTGGGTAATTTTTATATATAGAAAACTATGAACTGAACAAAATGGGAAATTTTTTTCTAATTCTATGGGTCTGTCACTTGCCTAAAAAAAACTTATGAAAATTTTCAACTTTCTATGACATAAAAATTTAAATTTTTCGCTACAAAATCGTTTTTTAAAAATAATCCTAAAATTTTTTGTTACTGAATTATCATGGATTAAATAAAAGGAGCATTTTGACTTTGATTGCTCATATCTCCGTTAAAAATCATCGTATCGCAATTCAAAAAACAAGTTTTTAAAGCTGAAACTTTGCTCTATCGAATAGTATTATTGCCAAAACTTTTTTTAAAACGCGTAGACATGATATAAATGAAATAATGCTACGAACTTCTGTTTCAATCCTATAAAATGTGAAAAGAAAGTAAAGTAGAAATCGCATATTCATTATCCTAATTAAAATATTTTTCCAATTTCGAATTTTAGAAATGTCCAAAATGTCCAAATGACTGGACATGTATCTGTGTTTGGACACTTACACAAAATTTGGCTTTTTTTCATTACAGTATTGTAATTTAGTTGTGTTTAAAGATTACAATTGAAGGGATGTGCGGAATAAAGGCACAATTCTACTTATTGTTAGGCCCTTTTTCCGGAGATTAGCTTTTTTATATAATATTGAGCATAATTCGTAATAGAGTATTTGTAACATGTAACTTCTTAAAGACATTACATAAATTCATTTGAACCCATTTTATAATAAAATTATACACCCATGTGTATAATAAAAAAGTAGCAAGTTATTTTAATTTTTATTAAAATCAAGATTTTGTAATTAGGCCTTTATTCTGCCCATCCTCTCAATTAAATTATAATATTACATTTTAAGAAGCATTTGAGATTAACAATAATTTAAATATATATACCCGGCAGGGAATGGAAGTAATACGTTACTTGTAACGAAGTTACAGTTACAAATTATTTTTTGGATAACTTTATTGGTAACTGCGTTACTTTTTCTTTTTAGTAACTGCAACGGTAACTTAGTTACATTTTTTTAGTATCAGTAACGAATTTTACATATTTTTTTTTAACATTTCTAACTTTTATAGTTATTTAGCACACGATTGGATAGAGATGTAAAAAAACGATATTTTTTACTTCGGAGAAAAGTATCAAGTAAAAAACTAATCTTTTATTGTAAATAACGGTATATTTGATCAAATTTCATAAAATTCATGAAAAAACAAGTTATTTTAATATAATTATTGGAACGACAGATATTTTATATATTTAAAAGCTAAATATATGTATAAGTGATGTTATTAATACAGATAATACTTTATAAGCATAATAGATACTGTTTTGTTGCATATTGGTTATAATTGTACTCTATATTTTAATTATTTTAAGACAACATCCTAATATAATATTGATTCAAGCGTTATAGTCAATTAGAGATTCGATGAACGTTGTCTCACTAATTTAAATTTAGAATATGTATAATTACAATCACAGTATACGACAAAAACAGTGTCAATTAGTTTAGCAAAGTATTATTTGTATTAATAATACTAGTATGGAACACTTACTTAACTTTTAAAATTAAAGTACAGTATAAAATGTCATTCAAATAATAGTGAAAGGTAAGGTATATTTATAGTCATCGATATTATACTATTACACTCAGAGAAAAAAGTCGTATCAGTAACTATAAATTTGTAGTGAAATAGCGCTTCAACTATATACATATTATTAAATTCTAATAAGAATACTAGATTAAGTGAACTAAGAAAATATAGTACATTAACGATATAAACAATTTATAAATGGTTAATATTACTATATTTTCTTAGTTCACTTAATTTACTTATTGTTGTTATTAAAGTTTTATAATACATAGTTACAAATTTGTGTATGCATTTCTTATTTATTTTTGTCTTCCAAGTTTGAAACCAACGCTGCGCCTTTTATCGTAAGCTGAGTGGTTTCCTTCTTAAGAGAAACTGAACTCCGCTACGTCCCTCTAGTGACAAAGCCGCGTACTACTCGTACTGAGCGACACTTTAAAAATTTTTGTCTAAACTAGAAAAATGTAATTGTTATATCTATTTGCATGAAGTCCAAGTAACTATTCAATGTAGTTGAGTTACTATTTCACTACCAATTAATAGTGCATACAATTTGTTACCGTGACTATATTTTTATAATATTCAGCACTACTTTAGTTTCTATTACTTTGTAAAACTAGTTACAGGTACTTCAATTGCAAAAGTTGCCAAATTTATAGTCGCTACAATTATTTCGTTTTCTCTCAGTGTATTAATCATTATATTATATTTTAACTTTGTAATTATTTTCACACAGAAATCTTACGGATAAGTGCAAAAACTAAATTCTGGGACAATAGTACAGCGTCGAAATCGTGAAATGTTAAAAAAAATATTAGAGTAAAAAAACTGTCAAAGTTGAAGGAAAAAAACCATTATTTTCTGAATTTTTTACCCTAAAATTCTAGAATTTTTCCTTCGTTTACATTTCTATGATTGGACATGGTTCGATTAGACAAATAGACATAAGCCACTCATAGCGCTTGAGATTAGAAAGCCCCCCAAGCACTCGTCTGCTGTGATTGATGGTTGTCAATTTTAAAAAAAGTAACGGAAAAGTAATGAAAAGTTACTTTTTCAAGTAACAGTAACTGTAATTAGTTACTTTTTCTATTCAGTAACGAGTAATTGTAACTTGTTACTTTTAAATAGTAACTTTCCATTCCCTGATACCCGGTCATTGGAACGTTTATCTTACATTCCCAACTTTCAAAATTGAAGAAATATTGCTAATATTTCTTGCTATTGAAAAATGATTGAAAAATAGCTAATTTTGAGATATATCATTTTTTTTATCAATGCAGCAATATCACCGAGCATTGAAATCGTTTTTAATTTCCATTGATTTCTCAAAATGAAAGTAATTGCGAGTTATGAACATTTTGCAGTTAATTATTGAAAAATATGCTTTAATTAGCGAGCAATGTCTAAGATGTAAATGCGCTCTACTTTCGCATCTACGTTTTTCTCCGAAAAACGTGCATAAAGAATATACGTTCCACACTTTTTATTTGCGTTTTTCTACCTGGAAAGTTCCTTCTTATAGACATCCTCCGCGTAATCATTGCTTCTATTATGCCGAGCTTTGTGTTACAAGTTTTATAGACGAGAAAGAAGAAAACCAAAGGAGGTCATAAATCAGTAGAAAAGCTTCATGTTGCCTTTCAATTTATAAGCGTCGCTGATATCTCACATTCTTGCAACACTCTGCGTGACGTAGGTCCTCCATTCGTATAGCGACTCGCCGTATAGTGAATAGCCTCAAACTTCATTTATATTTTTCAATCTCAGCTAAATCTAATTGCTATAATTTTTCCCTCACCCCCTCCTGGACTTTTACAGGGATCTTACATATATGTATATTCAATAATAAAATGAGCATTTATACTGTCAGTACCAACAAATACTAACAATATAATTATTGTACGTGTGTGGTTAATATTGATGAATTGATACAGAATAGTGATAGTAAACCGAATTTCTTCATTCTCGATTATCAGTATCTCCTATCATATACCTACTTAACGATATTGATGCTCGAGAAATAATTAAAAAAATGTAAATTAATATGCGCTAGAATTCTAGTAAATATGGATTAGCAGGTTCTTTGTGGGGATAGGCACCCACTTATGTAAAATTATTTTACTTTTCTAATAAATGAGCGATCGTCGTATAGAACGCATATACAAGATACTTTCTATATTTCGTAAAATAAATTTTAAGAATTGTTCGTGCTTACACTCTTGAGAATAGTATGATTTACCTTACTGTAAGGTAATAATCATTTGAATGGATTTATTATAATTGTAATGTACATTTTACCTTCGATATTTTTATTTTTAGGCAAAAAAAAAATTTATCATAAGTTTGGAAAAAATACAATATTTTTATTAGTGTTGTAGAAATTACTCAACCATTTTTTTCCATGAAGAAATCCGGATCACTGTCAATATTATTGTCAGTATTCACCCAGAGAAAGGTTTCTTCGATTTAAAGAAATGTTTCTTTGCTATACAGTTAAAGAAAAAATTTTTTTGATTTGAACGTCATTTCTTTGATTTGAACATAATTTTTTTAAATCAAATAAATTTTTTATTTTTTAGTTTTGGCTGTAATGTGCAAATTTACTTTTTTACGTGTGGAACTTTAATTGTTAATAACTTTTTAACCAAAGGTGTGCAAACGAAAAATCGACTTGTTTTGTGCAAACGAAAATCTTTCGATTAAGACCTTTTTGATCCAAGTTGCTCGAAGTTGGGTGGGGGGCTAGTGTGAAGTTGGCCCCCCCAAATTTGTTTTTTGAACTTTTAAATTGAAAGTGTGCAAACGAAATCCTATCGATTGATATGATTTTAAGCTCGTTTCTCTTGAATTCGAACGGAAAATTTACTTTTTGTCGCGTGTGGAACTTTAATTGTTAATAACTTTTTAACCAAAGGTGTGCAAACGAAAATCTTTCGATTAAGACCTTTTTGATCCAAGTTGCTCGAAGTTGGGGGGGGGGGCTAGTGTGAAGTTGGCCCCCTCAAATTTGTTTTTTGAACTTTTAAACTGAAAGTGTGCAAACGAAAATTCGAAATGTGCATACATGTGCAAACGATGAACAATCGAATGATATATAGAAACTTTATTTTTTTTTATGTTGGGGGCTAACTTCACGACGGTTTAATAACTGACAAATGCTGCCACTTGCCGCAATGATACGATTAATTTCGAATTTACACGAAGAACGAAAACAATTCGATCAAAATGGAACATTGAGTAGTGCATTCTCTGTCGCTATTCGTTGAAATAGTTAAAATAACCGTCGAAATTGGATAATCAGATGATTACCAGGTGATTTATCTCTTCACATTCTTTGATAAAAATGTCCTTAGTCGCTAACGAATACCGGAACGCAAATTGTAACGTATAACTCATTACGCTTTAAGATCATGAAATGTACGCGCTGCACGTACAAATCGCCACACAGTAAAAAAACCTTTTATATTTATGTCGAAAACGGTTCACTTGTTATTGTTGAGCTTCTTGTTAAAATTCTGTATTGAATTTTTAACGTATTCAAGTGTTAATTTAACATAACGTGATTATATTATTTAAATAGTTTGTCTTGAATTGATATTCAACATTTCTATTAGTGTTAAAATAACATAATTTTTGAGTAAGTGGACAAATAACATAAAAATAAGGTATTTTAACACGTAAATTCTAAAACAAATGAATAAAAATATGTTAATTTAATATATCATATAAATATTAATTTCACTGAAAAAATATATACTTCCACAATTTGTTTACAATATATCAATATTACCTTTTTTTATGTTAATTTTATATAATATTTGTATGCTATTTTCTAACATATTCATCCTGTGTTAAATTAACACAAATTTGAGTGGATCGTGAAATGTGTTAACTTTCACACAAATCTTCCAAGTTTTTACTGAAACGCTTCAGCGTGCTGTAAATTCAAATTCTTCTCGTGAAATTGACAGTCTCACTACAAATGAAGTATTTGATTGACCAATCAGGAAGAATTTTGTTAATTGACTAATCAAAGGATGCTGAAAAGCATTTGGTATATTCACGTTGACCGTACTCTGATTCCCGAGGTCGGTGCGAGTATAATTTACTCGAATTACAGGACATTCCAGATTTTCTTTCTACCGCGGGCTTCCACAAAATTCAATCTTCGTGGTTCGGTGGTCTAGATAATTTACAGCGCGGCGCGTTACAAGGATGCACGGTGCAAAATATCGTGGGATCAGGGTCATACGGTTAATCGTGGATACGCTATAATCTCCTGTTGCGGCTACACGCGCACATCATGAGCATTATACTGCCGAGAGTATATAATGTGTGGCGGGAAACGCGAAGATAATCCAATCCGAGGTCTGCTTTGTGCGAATAATACGATAGATGGGCTCCTGATTGAATTTCGTTCTCGTTTGACAGACATTTCGGGAGGCTTCCGAATTAAAATTATCGGTGGCAGGTTGGTATCTGTATCGGGTCAGAAAAGTTCTGAATAGCTTCTACAAATGACATTCGTATTCGGACGGAACTATCGTACAAGTTCACATCAACTGGGATGATATAGTTCCAGATATAAAATGTATAATTCGCAAATACGACGAAAAATTGCGTAACATATGAGAAAATTAAAGGATATTCATTTGGAAAGGAAAATTGAAGCTATTTCTCAAATTAATATTTTTGTAAAAATCAGCTCTTTGAAGCAAAAAAAATTATATATATTTTTAAAAATGTGTATGTGTGTTTATTTTGTTTGTGTTGAAATCTTTGAAGTATTTTATATTAAAAATTAAAACATATAAATATCCTCATTTTTTAATTAAGAGATAAAAAATGAACTTCAGTTTCTGCTATCTTGTTCTATATGTGAGAGAGATGCATATATTTTTTTATTTCTAAATACTCTAATTTTTTTTATATCTTTTAGTATACATGATTGGCATTTGTGTCCTGCACGTTTCTTTTCTTTGAAATATTAGGAATACCTGGCTAAATAATTATTTCTACTTTTTCCTTTTTAATATATAACTTTATAATTATGTTTATACTAAAAATGTTAAAGAATATATATAAAGAACCACTTAATAATTTTTATATGTATATTTATAAAAATGATACAAATTAATCCGAAATGTGAACGTATGTAAATGATCAAAAAATCATCGCGTGTGTGCTAAGAGTCAATTGTATCTTGCTCCAATTTTCCATGAATGTTTATTATCCCACAGCTGACAAATATTGTGCTCAGATCAGCGGATTCGCTAAAAGCCCAAACGCGGATTCATCATCCCTGCGGGAAAACACTAGTTTTTTATTATGAAAAATTCAAAAATATTTCATTTCTCCTGGAAATAATAGATCTATTTGCTTGTACTCAGCCTCTTTGTTTTCTCTCTTTTCAACGCCCAAATATGAATTTATTTCGTTGTGGGGATTTCAAGCAACGCCAACGGACATAGGATGCTTTCCATTTGATGATGCAAGTCAACACAAGTCGACAGTGTCGACATAGGCGTCATTCTATCCTTCTTGACATTCAGAGAGTGACTTTTTTGATAAAAGGACACTTGTGTTGACTTGTGTCATCAAATGGAAAGCATCCTTAATATATTGCCATTAAAAAAAGTACAACTACATGATACGTACCTATTAGGCCCGATTGTTTTTTACAATCAAGTTAATGAATGGATGATCACTTGTTACTCTAAATAATAAGGTTATTCTAACAAAAGACATTCACTTTTTACTCTAACAATAAGCGCAAAGGAATACAAATAACTGACTGACGCTGACCCGGAAAATATCGAAATTTAAAGTCACTAGGGGTGCGGTCCACTTGGCGCTACAAATGCTTTGAAGCGTTTGATTGACCAATCGGAAGAAAGAATCTTACTAATGGACCAATCAAAAAATGCTTCGAAGCATTTGTAGCATCAAATGAACCGTAGCCTAGATTTATAAAGTACCGCAAACTCGCATCCATTTTGAGGCAAAATGCGGCCATTTCAAATTCACGCATTTGCATACACGAACTTTATTTGTGAAAATGAAGCCTTCGAGTACGTAAATCAATGTTGTTGAATTGTAATTAGTTTATTTATGACCAAAGAATATGTAGGAATGCTTAATTTATGTGTTCTTTAGTTTAATATGGATTTATTTGTTGTAGAAGTTTGTGCATAAAAGTGCACGAAAGATACGTGTAAGTACAGTTCGGAACTGTTCAGGAACACAAAAGTACACGTCACACGTATGATTACTGCACGAGCTTGAGCATTTTTAAGATATTATTTAGCCGGGGTAAATGTGTTTTTGCCGAGTTATCTCAGTATTTTTTAAAAGTGGCTGACTACAATCGTGGATTTAGTCACACATAGATTTTGGGAGTTACCGAGTGATATCATAACCTACATTTATTTCTTTATATCAAGATTCTATTTCCTCGTCTGACTAGCTGTTTGTTGTACCGAAAAAAGAAGATATATCACCGAAAGAAGACAAATTTTATAAGAGGTAAATGTTGAGTTTCATTCATTGTTTGTAAGAATTTACTGATTAGATTGCATATAAGTAAAGCCTGATTCTCCTCTCTCTCAATGATAAATTTACGCCTTCAACATCGATATTGACGCTTGAAAATGTCTTGAAGAAATGTACGGTAAGATTAGCTGCACCCAATTGATCCAATGTGTACGTTGGTGTAGTTCGAATCATGTACTAGGTGCACTTCGGCCATTTTGATGCATCATTTCTGAAAGAGTTTGCGGTACTTTATAAATCTAGTGACTTTAATCGAAATTAATATAATAGCGCCCTCTAACGCCTTCTAACGCAACGAATTTAATTGGTTTATTTTTTCTTATGGTAAAGGAAATGATATCGATCGATAACCTATATAGGGATTATAGGGATATAATATTTAACTAGTACATTATTAAATTCATGATTTTTTATTACATAAATGCTCCATAAATAAATGTGCATACTTGTAAAGCTATAATATCCTATATATTGCTGAAAAATTACAATTTTTTTTCTATGCAGTTATTTTCTCTGTTGATAATCAAACTTTGACGATAACACTGAAATCATAATTTTAAAGAAAAATCGAGTATTATTAAGTTTTAAATGCATATACACCGATAAACATGTCTACTAAACTAATAAATTATAAAATTAGTACAATATTATTAGTTTTTACTCTTAATCACTTCAATATTAACAAGGACGTGAACTCCTGTATGGATATCGGTCTTTAATAGTATCTCGTCAGTGATTATATATAATACGTGATCTTATTTAACCCTTAATTATATTCTCCAGATGTTTCTTCAAATTTGGAATTTAAAATTGAAGTGTTCGTTAAACACCGAGCTTAATGTCGATAATGAGCGGTAGTCGCTAAAGTTGCTGGCATTTTTATCGAAATCATTTATACCTATATTACCTATATATTATAATAATTATTGTCTCAAAACGATAAAATATAATTTCTAATATAAAAATTATTGCTATATAACCCTTATTTTCAATAATGGATAAATGTCAAAGTACGAATAATTTATACTTCAAAAATCTTTAGTGATTATCAATCCCGTTCTGTTGGCAGCATTAATTTAACGGACTGCTGGCAGTTTTGAAAGTTGATCCTGTTTATTTGAAGACGTGCACGTTCACGAATGTGATTTTGATCTCTGTGCAACGTACAATAGTATCGCTTTTATGACAGAAATCGACAGAGAATCTTACCGGAACGCCATACAACGTGTATGAACGATATAATAAATGTGAATGTGTAACGTAAATAAACTCCATCGACCTTTAATTTTTAAATCGAAATCTTACATGTATTAGACAACTGTTGATATTGCTCCTTCTCTCTCTGCGTTGCTTTTAATCATTTTCTTTGACTGAAAACCGTAGCCGTGAAAAACTCCGAAGTGGCCTTCGTAAAAAAAAACATTAATTTGCAGTGAAATGAAAAAATACTAGAGAATATCGAATATGATGTCTAATTGGTACTCGGAGAGTTCAGTGTGCGGTTCGCAAAACTTTAAGTTACGACTTTCTGAAGATTCTACTGAAAGTACTGAAGACTCTTCTGTGCAACGTTTTGCTGCAAACAAGACGAAAGACGAGGATGATGTTATTGTAATCAGTGACTCCAGTTATGACTTCTCCCCTGAACGGCCTTATAAATCAAAATTGGAATCTAATTCTAATGTTAAAAGTAAGGAACACCAAAAATTATATTTCTTGGAGATTTCTTCCGAGAACGAACAAGAAAAGGAATCTGATTCATTATGGAATTATGTCAGAACTGATGATAAATTTTCAAAGAAAATGTCTGCAAGTAAAACTATTACACAGATTAATAAGGCGCTTACTGAGTCATCATTAATTTCCAACGATATCTCAACTGCTGATAGATTATTTAATGTTTTACTAACTTCTGATGCTTTAACTAATGATAAAACCACTGTCAGCAGTGGTGTGAGCTATGATAGAGATCAAGTAAATAAATCTAAAAAATTCTTCAAATCTAAGGGACATGTTGATTATAGAAGTCCTACATTAAGTACACAGCAAAAAATCAATTCGAAACTAAGAAAAAAATACACTGAAGAGACAAATAGAGTAACTAAATTGAGCTATAATGTATACAATGGCAGTCCCAATGTTTTTTGTGAACATTCAATTTACAGTACTCCAAAGCAAGATAGTACAGAAAAAATCAAACTTACAAAAAAAGACACATATAAAATTTTCAAGAATATAAAGCGCACGCAAGTCATGTACGATTCTCCCAGGGAGAGAAAAGAAAATAATATAATAATTGATGAGAGTACAGATATAGATGAAGATGCAGTGCATCCAGCCATATCACCTAGTTATAATAAAAAAGTACAGCATCCTGATGATAATCCTGATGTTATTGATAGCAGTTTAAAGAATGATATTTCACGAACAGATTTATCTGAACCATCTAAGTCACACATCGACATATCAAGGGTAATGGATTCCTTTAGACCTCTGTCTGGTAGGAGACAGAAACAAATCAAGGAATGGCTTTTAACAAATTTTTCTGATTCTCACAATCAGAGCGATTGCTCTTTTAATACCATACCTCCAAGTACTAGAAATAGTAATTCTGGAAACAGCAGTCTAGAAAGATTGGAGCAGAACTATGAAACTCCAAACAACAGAGGGAAAATCAGCAAAACGCAAACTGATGAGAAGCAAAAGACAATTGTAAATTCTGACAAAGTGGTTCATTCATTCTTGAAGGGACAAACTACAATAGATCAATATTTAAAAAAATCTAAGAATAATTCTAAATTCTACATACCAGATAATAAACCAAGGCTTTTACCAAAAACGCAAATTGAGAATAAAGCTTCCTTGGTAAATACATGTGAAAGTAAGACTGTAATGAACTGTGCTAATATTTTAGATAAACTGTATGGTACGTCATGGAGAGATAAAGCTAATGCATTACTTTCAACATCTAAATCACAAAAACCTACTGATCAACCAATGAATAGAATTGTCCAAACGGAACGGTAAATATATATTTCTGTTATATTGTTTAATATGAATACATGATATAAAAAGTTAGTGACTTTTGAAAAGAAGACTATGTTGAAAAATAAGTTGAATTTTCATAAAAAAAGAAGTTAAAAATTGACTTATCAAACTACCTTCGTATATCTAATAAATTATATATATTTTTATTACAGGAAACCTGTATCAAGGAATCAACATCATACAATAATTTCGGATTCGGATGAATCTGACTTGAGTAAGAAATTATGTTCTATTTTATTTTGTAACCTGTTTTGATAATTTTCAAAATAAATTTTATGTTTTAGTTGAAAATAATATTAAACCAAATCGAAGAAGGAATATTCAAAGAAAACAAAAAGAAATGGATAATTTTATCAATGATGAAACATTATCAAGTAATGATAATGAAAGTATATATCACAGTGCAGTAAC
Source organism: Mycetomoellerius zeteki (assembly GCF_001594055.1). Classification (NCBI taxonomy): domain Eukaryota; kingdom Metazoa; phylum Arthropoda; class Insecta; order Hymenoptera; family Formicidae; genus Mycetomoellerius; species Mycetomoellerius zeteki. The sequence goes on along the minus strand of NW_017257249.1, from coordinate 63,847 downwards.
AAATCCTGCTACTTTTATAAGTAGCACAACCAAATCCATGCCATCATCAATTAAACGGTATTATACTTGTTATTTATTGTAATAGAGATATTGAACTTAATTAAATATTATCTTTTGGATATAGGCTTCAAGCTATATGTGATACAGATACTGAAGATGAAGATGATAAATCCAGAAGTCTCAAAAATTTACAGAGAAAATTGTCATTTAGTGATGATGAAAGTTCTAGCACGAGTGAATTTGATCCTGGAGATTATGTACCACCGAAACATGTACGTGATAAAGGTACGGAATGCATGATAAAATTTGTTTAAATTAGAAATGAAAATTAATCTTAAGGGCATATACATCTAGTATATACACTTAGATGGATCAAAACGAGACCAAATTTTGCAAATTTTTTTGTAGAAGAACGGATAGATATAGAGAAGTCGGGTTTGTTCCATTGTAAATATGATACTTTTCTCTATTTATCATTAAAATTTTATTAAAAAATAATACAAAATGTCGCTATTCCAATTTTCGTACGTTATGTTTTATAAAACGGGGTTTGCGGTGACCATTGCTGCTCGCACAAGATTCGTCTGAAAGCAAAATGGCACAAGTTTTATAAAATTGAAACATAGATCTTGTGCTTGACTTAGCCGTTTTTTAAAATATTGCATTTGAATAAAATGGCAGCTGGTCAAAGTTAATATAACGATTTTTTACAAAAAATTTTGCTCATTTTTGGCTACGAAAAAAAAACTAAGCATCGTAGGAAAAAAATTCTACGTCAAGAACTAATTTTCAGTATGTAGAAAAAATGTGTAAAATTACAAATCGATCGGTCAAGCCGTCTTCAAGATATAGTGGTCACACATTTTGAAAACTATGTTTTGAGAAAAATGCGTTTAAAGTTTTACATTATATTCAGTTTATACTTTTTACTGCTAACGTTTCAACCTTTTCATTTGCTCATCTAGACAAGACTGTTACCCAACCAATGATCCTTATTTTTATATACAGCTCTGAGGCTTGCTAGGCGTTCGGAAACATCATCTGGGTATCCCTGTGTATCATCTTATCCTTGTTTAACATTAGGTGAACAACAAGGATAAAATGATACACGGGGGCATTCGGGTGATGTTTCCGAACGCAGTCCTATTGATAAATACAATGAATAGAGAAAGACCCTTCTTTGACCTGCGCGAATTTGAATCGTCCTGTCGCAGACATGCTTACCCATCGTCTTCAACGCGCTCGAACCTACTCGTTTGTAATTTTGTGTAATTCCTATATTTTTCGCCGGATTGATTTATAACTCTACAAAAACATTCTTAAGACATTATACTTTAAAAATTGATTTTTTCACCACCTCTAGGTGTATATTACTTAAAGCTCCTGAATAGTCACCACAGCTGTATTAAATCGTGACGTCAGAAGCGAGAAATGACACATTAATTTTTATTACGTGTCATTTGTAAATTAAATCTTTTTTTTTTTAACAACATATTTAAAAACATATATTTGGATAAAACAAAATGATGACGTGCCTTTTATCCCTTTTTACGATTATTTACTGACTATCAGTGGGGATAAGAATAGTTTTCGTCTATTTTTACAATTATTTTAAAGCGCGATCTCATCATTTCATTTTATCCAAATTATCTTTATCACGATTCAATATGGCTGTGGTGACTACTCAGGAGCCTTAAAATGAAATATTATTGGTGACAAAGTCTGTATACAAAAATTTTATATGTAATTTTCAGAAGTTCCCAAAAGACAAATACCATCCAAAGTAGCATCTAAATTTGAATCAACTGTGACTAAGTCTGTATCAGGATATGAAACCTTTCTAGCATCTTTATCAAATATGATTCCAATGTATAAAGCTCATCCGAATGCAAAAAAATATAGACTGGATTACAAAAATAATAAAGATGAATTATGTAAAAAATTGTATCAACTGTATAACGAGAAAGTATTTGATAATAAGTTACCTCAAGATATGTCGATTGAATGGAGCGTTCGTATGAGAAGAACTGCCGGATATTGTTATAACCGAAAGTCTATAAAAGGTATTAGTGGTATTATTATTAAATCGTCAAGGATTGTGTTAGCAACAAAGGTATGCTCTTTTTCCATTTCTTTTTTTTGTTCTCATATATGTGTTCAAATATAATCAGTCATATTGAAAGAAATTATTATTCTAGATTTTAGACACGCCAGATAGACTAAGAGATACTTTGATCCATGAAATGTGTCATGCTGCATGCTGGATAATAGATAATGTCTCAGATGGTCATGGAGTTTTTTGGACAAAATGGTAAGTTATGATACAGTATTATCAGACACTCTATATATATATATTTTGTAAATATATATATATGTGTCCCATTTTAAATAATGCATTAAGATTTCTCGAAAACTATGGTAGATACGGAAAAATGTTTCAAACAAAAGTTGTACGGTTCGGAGGGAGACATAAGAAGGTACCATTGATTTAATCTTGGGTGGCGTTGTTAAGGTCAGGTTAAGGTCACATTGATTTTTGAAAATGGAGCCCCCTATTTTTTATTATGTATTCTTGTAGCTTATCTTGAGAGCTTTCCAAAACACTATAATTAAGTTCATTTTCATTAAGTATTTTTCGAGTTATGAGGCTTGAAAGTTACAATATCGCCGACATTAGCATTACACAAGATGTCCAACCGACGGCTAAAACTTCTTGAATGTTATTCAGGATCATGTCCTGAATAACATTTGTCAAGATCAAGGCCATTGGAGATTATTTCTCTTATTTTTATTTTTGCACTAAAAATTCATTTTTATGTAAAAATGAAAATAAGAAGTACCACCTCCAATGGTCTTGATCTTGACAAATATTATTCAGGACATGATCCTGAATAACATTCAAGAAGTTTTAGCCGTCGGTTGGACATCTTGTGTAATGCTAATGCTAGCGACGTTGTAACTTTTAAGCTTCATAACTCAAAAAGTACTTAATGAAAATGAATTTAATTATAATGTTTTGGAAAGCTCTCGAGATAAGCTACAAGAATATGTAATAAAAAATAGGGGTTTCTATTTAAAAAAACATTAATGACCTTGACCTGATTTTGACAAGGTCATTCACGGTCAAGTCCACATTTCCATCATGTGTTCCCCTTCAAGCCATGCAACTTTCGTTCTAAAATTTTTCAATAAAATCATCGATTCGCGAGATAATCGACCATATCACTTAAAATGAAACACCTTGTATATATATATATATGTATATATAGAGTGTCTATTATATATATACATATATACATACAGGGTGTATATTATATATATTTAAATTTTTATTTTATTACAAAATTCTACGTTGTAAAAAAAAATGTACATTTATAGTAACCATTTTGCAGAATTTTATATGATTCATTTTATGATATATATTTCATATATATTATAGGGCTAATAAAGCAATAAAGACTTTTCCTGAATTGCCACCAATTCGCCGATGTCATAATTACGAAATTAAAACTAAGTACACGTACAAATGCACAGGTTGCGGATACAGGTATTGGATTGATTGTATGATGTATGAAAATTAATTTTATTCTTTGTATTTCTGAAAGTTATATCTTTACTTTGCAGTATTGGAAGGCATTCAAAGTCCTTGGGTATCGAGAAAAAGCGATGTGGCTATTGTTACGGAAAATTTGAATTGTTAATTAATAAAATAACGAAATCTGGTACCGTGCAAGTGCAGACATCGAAGAGAGAACCCACTGGTTTCGCGCTTTATGTAAAGCAGAATTATAACTCAGTGAAAAAAGAGAAAACCAATATGAAGCACGCTGACGTAATGAAGCTTTTAGGTCAGCAATTTTCGGCAATTAAAATAACAAAGAAAAATGACGTAGCTAGCAATTAAAAATGACGCCTAGCTAAATATCAAATTTGTATAATTCAAATATTTGTAAGCGATTTTTAAAATCCCGTATAATTTTTAATCAGTATATAATAATTTTAGAGCAGGTTTTGAAGCTAATAACTGTATGTATTTAGATTTTAGACTTTTACATGTTTTATTATCGAAATCATAAATACATGCAGTCACAGTATGTAAATATAATATTTTGGAAGACTGATACTTTTTTATTATTACAGGCATTGAAATATGAGATATATTATATATTTCACATGTTACATCTATATATGATATAGAATATTTTCATATAATGTGAAATATTTATATATATATATATATATATATTATAAAAGTTAATGTATCTAACATGTGAGATATTTTATAATTTAGATCGTTATTAGGGACATATATTTTTTAAGTAACAACTAAGAATTAAGTTAATTTATAAATATATTAATAAATATTAACTGCAATAGCATTTAAATAATGACAATGCATTATGTAAAATGTATTCAAGAGTGCTGCTTATAAGAATAGTACTAATTATTGTAAGTTTGATACAAAATCCTTATAACTGTTGCATCACCCGTCTTCAAAAATTCATCTGAGTGATACAGCGAACTTATGTTCTTTCATTTAAAATTTGTTTCTTCTTGAGATTATATAATTATAACAATTTATTTATAAAAAACGTGGCATTTTCTAAATATAATATGAAAAATAATAAAATAAACATAATATGTGACCGGTATCAAATCAATCACCATTGAATAAATAATTTAAAATTTGACTATAATCATAAATTTTATCAAAATATAATTTTTTTAAATTAATAAACTATATTGTTTATATTAAAAAAATTCAATTAATGGTGTGGTGATGGTAGCTCGCGTACGAGTATCGAAGCAATTAATTGCTGGACTAATTTTGATTTTAAAATGTTCTAGAGTTAATTGCTCTAAGAATATTAGAGATGTGAGAATTATTATAGTTCAAATTCGAATCGAATCGAATCACAGTGGATTGAGAGATTCGAAACCAAATAAGTTCGAAATTATCAGTGATACGATTTCGAGTCATTCGCCTATTTTATATGCTTCATTTATGCACAATTCTCTCTTCCCTACATCTCCTGCGACCAATCTTGTATCAGCGCATACCAATCTTCTTGCATAAGCGTGCGTTTATTAGTCTACATTGTGAAGAAAATGCTATTTATTTTTTAAAATGCTATTATTCATTTTTATTGTTCATTTTGTTTAAGCCAATGAAACTGAAATAAAAGTACAAATTTAGTCCGACAATTAGCTTTAAATTAAGTTTCGATACACTGAAAGAAATTGTATATATACGAGGTGTGATCAAAAAGTAAGGTGACTTTTTGAATTTCGCGCGCTCTGTACACTCTAATTTAAAAAATTTTTTTTTGTTGTGTTGGTACACTCGTCACGATCATATGTTCACAGTTTTGACTATATAGCATGTTTTGTTTTTATGTGAGAGGCATAAAGGTTAGACTCGTGTTTGCGTGCTCGGCGATTTTTTGCTTTTGAAAATAATGGAGCAGAGAGTTTGTATTAATTTTTGTGTAAAAAATGGTATTAAGTGTTCAAAAACTCTTGAAATGTTGACAGTGGCGTACGGTGAGTCAACTTTGAGCAAAAAAAATGTTTATAAATGGTATAAGTTATTCCAAGAGGGCCGAGAAAATGTTAACGATGAACCTCGCTCTGGACGCCCCAGCACGTCAAAAACCGACGAAAATGTTCAGGAAGTGAAAGAAATTGTGTTGAAAAATCGTCGAATCACGATTAGAGAAATAGTTGATGATCTTAACATATCGTTTGGCTCATGCCAATCAATTTTAACGGATGTTTTGGGTATGACACGTGTGTCAGCGAAATGCACCTGCGCACACGTCGTTACTAGTGAGTAGTTTTTTGGCCAAAAACAATACTATCATCATGCCTCAGCCACCGTATTCACCAGACTTGGCCCCCTGTGACTTTTTCCTCTTCCCAAAATTGAAAAGGCCCATGAAAGGACGAAGATTTGCGACGATTGAGGAGATTAAGGCTGCATCGCTGGAGGAGCTCAAGGCAATACCCAAAAGTGCATTTCAGAAGTGTTTTGACGACTGGAAAAAGCGCTGGCACAAGTGCATTGTATCAGAGGGGGATTATTTTGAAGGGGATAACATAATTTTGGATGAATAAATGAATATTTTTTTATAAAAATGAAAAGTCACCTTACTTTTTGATCACACCTCGTATAACCATTCAGTTTGTTGATGTATGCATGCTAACAAAAACTTTCTTTTTCATTTGAAAATTGTATTGTACGACAATTGTACGACAAGCAAAGATTAGAACAATAAATTTGATTAGAGTAATAAATTTTGGTTAGGATAACACAATTTTTTAATGAAAAAGTAAGAAAGTTTTTGTTAGTCACATTAACAAAATGGATGGCTGGATATATAAAACGTTTCTCTCAGTGCAGAATAAATAGTCACTATAATTCCCTTAAAACAATACATATTACAAGCGCGATTATTATTTATTTACTTTATATAGGGTGTCCCATTTTAATGTCCTACCACAAATAACTTTTTTATATTTGATCTTACAAGGAAAGGGACTTAATTGTTTCCCTCCGATTTTAATGAGCTTTTAATATGTTATTCTCCAGATAAAAATAAACGATATGTATTTTTTTATACGTGCCCATACGCATTTTTAAGGGGTGAAACACCCCTTGGAAAAAAATTGATTTTTCTTTTTCGAAGCGAATATCGCCGGAATTGTAAGATAGAAAAAAATTTTCATAATGAAAATTAAATGGCTTTAAGAGTACTTTAAAACTATAAAAAAATTTTTTCTTTATAAATAAATAATTGTTACAAATAAATAATTAAAAAAAATTTTTTTATAGTTTTAAAGTACTCTTAAAGCCATTTAATTTTCATTATGAAAATTTTTTTCTCTTACAATTCCGACGATATTTGCTTCGAAAGAGAAAAACCGATTTTCTTCTATAGGGTGTTTCACCCCTTAAAAGTGCGTATGGGTACGTATAAAAAAATACGTGTCGCTTATTTTTGTCTGGAGAATAACATATTAAAAGCATTTCATTAAAATCGGAGGGAGACAGTTGGATCCTTTTCATTGTTAGAAAAAAATGTTTCAGACAAAAGTTGTATGGCTTTGAGGGGGACATAAGATGGTGTCATTAGTTTGACTTTGAATAGTTGCTTGAAGGTCACGTGAAGGTTCCCTTCAATTTCTTAACTCCGGATCTACAATAGGGTTTTAAGCCTTAAGAAATGGGCGAATCACAGTCGATTATTCCTCTCGGATTTGATTGTAATTGGTCAATTTTTTACAGTTTAAGTCTTAAAACACCTATTGTAGATCCGGACTAAACGGTACCCTCTACTTTTTATTGCATAATCTTGTAGATCATCTCGAGAGCTTTCTAAAACACTATAATTAAGTACTTTTTTGTTAAGCACTTTTTAATTAGTTAATCCGGCCGATTAAGATAAGATAAAGGCATGATCCGGCCGGTCAAGACAAGATCGTGAAGGCCATCATATGTACAAAAATTTTAGTCGTAATCGTAAGGCCGTAAGCAAATCGGCCAATCATAGTCGAGCGTTTTTAAACGCGAGATCATAATTTTGATTGTGATTGGTCGATTTACTTGCGACCTTACGATTACGACTAAAATTTTTGTACGTGTGATGGTCTTTACCCTAGGTCTACAATAAGGTTTTAAGCCTTAAGCCATAAGAAATGGGCGAATCACAGTCGATTATTCCCCTCGGATTCGACTGTAATTGGTCAGTTTCTAACGGCTTAAGTCTTAAAACACCTATTGTAGATCCGGACTTACCCGATCTTGCCTTATAACTTAAGCGGGGAGCACAGACTCTTGCATAACGCATAAGACATAAGGCATAAGAAATTCATCCAATCAGAGTTCTTTATTTCATGGAAAGGAAGGAAACGAAGGATTTTGATTGGTTCATTTTCTTATGCATTACGTATTATGCGTTATGCAAGAGTCTGCTCCCCGCTTTAGGCTGCGGTCCATTGACGCTACAAACGTTTTGAAGCGTTTGAGCGACCAATCAGAACAAAGAATTTTACGGATTGACTAATCAAAGAATGCTTCGAAGCATTTATAGCGACAAGTGGATCGCAGCCTTAACAAGTACCTTGGTCTATGATAAGTCACATGATAGAAATTGACGAATATCAGGCATCAATTTTGATCATGTGATCTATTTTGACTCTAGGGCTGGTATTCATAGTTAGTTCTTATATTCAAGACCGTCTTAAGTTCAGTCTTGAGATGTTACGAACCAATCAGAGGGCTGTATTAGCATCTTAAGACATTACTTAAGACGGTCTTGAAATAAGATCTGACTATGAATACCGGCCTAAAAATCAGCGTCAGCATGAAAAGGCACCTTAAGAAGAAGATAGGAAGCATTTATGGCTACGGTTCATTTGATGCCACAAATGCATCGAAGCATTTTTTGATTGGTCAATTAGTAAAATTCTTTCTTCCGATTGGTCAATCAAACGCTTTAAAGCATTTGTAGCACTAAGTGGACTGCACTCTATATTGGCCGTAACCGTATGCCGTATGCCGTAATCTGTAATGCGGAGTCTACAATAGAAGTCGTAGCAGTCGTAAGGTCTTAAGTCGTAGAAAATTGACCAATCACAGTTGATTATTCTTCTCATATTCGACTGTGATTGGTCAATTTTCTACGACTTAAGACCCTACGACCGCTACGACTTCTATTGTAGACCCCGCATAAGAATTGATTAATCACAGGCCGGTATTCATAGTCGGTTCTTATTTCAAGACCGTCTTAAGTAATGTCTTTAGCCTGATTTATAATGGCCGTAACCCCGGATCTACAATAGAGTTTTAAGCCTTAAGCCATAAGAAATGGACGAATCATAGTCGATTATTCCCCTGGAATTCGACTATAATTGGTCAATTTCTTACGACTTAAGGCTTAAAACACCTATTGTAGATCCGGAGTAACCGTTAACTAATGTGGGATCTACAATAGAAGTCGTAGCAGTCGTAGGATCTTAAATCGTAGAAAATTAACCAATCACAGTCGAATATGAGAAGAATAATCAACTGTGATTGGTCAATTTTCTACGACTTAAAACCCTACGACCGCTACGACTTCTATTGTAGACCCCGCATTATGCCGGTGCCGGTAAAGTTCAACCATGGGATTTCAATGCTTTCGTTCATACTAACTTGTCGTATTAGTATGAACGAAAGTATTGAAATCCTATGATTGAACTTTACCAGCACCGGCATAAGTTAACGGTTACGGCCATTACCCCGGATCTACAATAAAGTTGTAAGCCTTAAACCATAAGAAATGGGTGAATCACAGTCGAATATTCTCTTCGAATTCGACTGTAATTGGTCAAATTCTTACGGCTTAAGTCTTAAAACATCTATTGTAGATCCAGACTTTCCCGGATTTACAATAGGGTTTTAAGTCTTAAGCCATAAGAAATGGGCGAATCACAGTTGATTATTCCCTTCGGATTCGACTGTAATTGGTCAATTTCTTACGGCTTAGGTCTTAAAACACCTATTGTAAATCCGGACTTATAAATCAGGCTTCAAGGTGCCAATGCGGCTCTCTGATTGGTTCGTGACACCTCAAGACAGAACTTAAGACGATCTTGAATATAAGAACTGACTATGAATACCGCCTACAGTCAAGTATTCCCCTCTCATTCGATGGCAAGAAGGGAATACTCAAAAGTGATTGGTCAGTTTTACAAATTATGGCATACGGCATACGGTTACGGCCAATATAAACGCTCCCATAAGGTAACCTTAGGGTTGATTTATAATAGACCGTAATCTATTAATTTTTTCCGTAATCTGTAAGAATTGACCAATCACAGTCAAATGAGAGGAGAATAATCGACTATGATTGGTCAATTCTTATAGATTACGGAAAAAGTTAACAGATTACGGCCTATTATAAACCAACCCTTAGCGTTAATCGTATCTGGATTCACGTGATTGCAAAAACTTCCTATTATTACAAGTAGTCCCCGCGCGACAAGCGATCATTGCTCAATGCATGCAATCAAGGCTGCGGTCCACTTGACGCTACAAACGCTTCGAAGCATTCTTTGATTAGTCAATTCGTAAAATTCTTTGTTCTGATTGGTCGCTCAAACGCTTCGAAGCATTTGTAGCATCAAGTGGACCACTGCCTGAATTTGCTACTTGATAACGTTGTACGGTTGAAAACGCGGCGGAATCGCGAGGCATTGGGTGCATTCAGTGGCTGCGTTCAGCAGAACGTTCGTTTTGCAACTGTTGGAAGTTTCCTTCGCGCTGATTGGATCATACTTTTAGATCTAGAAGAATGGTCCTATCTCAGCAGACAATCATGAAACGGTTGCAAAACTGTTAAGTCTG
>NW_017257249.1:44319-48544 GCF_001594055.1 Mycetomoellerius zeteki | reverse complement strand
TGGCTGCATTCAGCGGACTCAACAGTTAAGTGAGCGTTCGCTGCTATTGACGTATTCTTCTAGATCTAAAATTATGATTGGATGATCTAAAAGAATACACCAATAACAGCGAGCGCTCACTCAACTGTTGAGTCCGCTGAATGCACCCATTCGGACGCAGGCCGCAGGGCGCAGCCGCGGCGGCGTTGCGGCGGCGCGTCTGTGGCGCACTCTAAAAACAGTCGTGCCGAAGATGGCGACGTGTGAGCGGCGGCGTCCGCGCGGTGTTTAATCGGGGAGCGAGAGAGAGCAAGAGGAAGGTATATCATGTTGCCGCGGTCGCAGGTCGCAGGGTCCGCAGTGTTTCTGTGATCCGCGTTAGGTTTGGTGCAAATGTAAAAGGAATGTCAGAGGCGAAACGGGTGCCCCTGCAAACCCTGGAGTTCCCGGAGCCCCTGGGCCACGCGACGAAGAAGGAGAAAAAGGGGAACATGGGCAAGCAGCTCGCGCCCTCCTTCCGCTTCACGCTCACCCTGCCCGAGTCCAACGAGAAGACATGTCCGGAATTCAACTATGCCCAGCTCCTCAAGTCGGCGGAGGTAAGCTATCAAGCGATTCATCCGCACCCATCATTCCCGCCGGGAGGGGAAAACAAAAGACCGTATGTCAAGCCTGTGACATACCTGCATAAAACATACGGAGAAATGAGAGAGAAAGAGCGAGAGAGAGAGAGACAGTGAGCGTGTGAGAGAGGGGGGAGAGAGAGTGAGCGTGTGAGTGCAAGATAGAGGAAGGGGGAATAAAAAAAAAAGAGAGACACACATGATGGAACGCGTGTATCTATCGATGGAACGTTGCGGACGTGGACGCCGAAAAGGCGCGAGGGATCCTCGTCGAGGTGGCTGCCGCGCGATTGTCACGCGGCTCGCGACGCCACCGTGCATGCCGGAATTTATCTGGCCGCATGCATACGAGACAAGGAATGGCAGACGACAGACGGCGGTGGCGGAAACGAGACGGGGCGAGAACAGTTTCTTGATCGATTCGCTGTCCCACCGTGCCGGATCCGTGCATTGTCAACGTCACCGCCGTCCAACGTTCAACCGCACGCTGTCAGTCAATCAAGTCAGATTTGCACCTTCAAGGCGAGCGCGGTTTCAAATTTTTCTCCGAAGAAACGCGGCGTCCTTCGTGCGCGTCTCTTGTCCCTTCTGCTCGTAAAACGTCTATACGAGAGAGAGAGAGAGAGAGAGAGAGAGAGTTGCCATTGCGCGACCGTCCGGTATTTCGTCCGTCTCTGTCTTGCCTTCTCTCTCTCTCTCTCTCTCTCTCTCTGTTCTCCTTCGTGAAGAAGGGAAAAAGACGCACACGTATGCGACGGCGGCGATGCCTTATTCGTGTGTGCATCGTCTACGCCGGTCTATTTCGCAAGCCATGTACATTTCGTCCGATGAGTCTTGCTATATGTGGGAGGATACGCGGAAAACGCGTATCGGGAAGAGGAAGCGGGAGAGAAAACGCGGGGAGACAGTCAGAGAGAGGCAAACGGAGAGAGAGAGAGAGAGAGAGGGGGGGGGGAGAAAAGCGACACATCGTGCGTGAACGTGTGTGTCGCGCACGGAGGTCTCTTATTTCACGCGCGCGCGAGAGAGCGTGCTGCGGGACTCCTTTCTGAATTGTAGATCGATGCACCGGAGGAGACTCGTGACCGTCGACACGTATCGAATACGCCGCTCGAGACGCGTGTCACGCGCTCGCGAGTCCCTCTCCCTCGCCGCTGCCGCGCGGTACAAGTAGATAATAAAATAAATAAATAAGCATCCGATCTAATTTGATGTATCTATTACCTCGATAATTGGCGAATAGTCGGTTTCGAGATCCTTTTCGGCGAAAAATGCACGGTAGATACAATCCTGACGGCAGAACGCGATTCGAGACCATCTCTAAGCAGAACAAGTCGCGTCAAAGTTACGTTAAAATTAATCGTGATTGATCGAAAAGTGAAATTTGTTTGAAATCAAACGCTTAAAATAGAAATCTTATGATCGACAGCGCTTTCGATCGATTAATTTAATTTTTAATAATATATCTAATTTCTTTAGAATACTAAAGTAATAATTTAATTTATTTAACAATAAATTAATACTCAAATAACAGGTAATCGAGAGTAACAACTCGTGGTAATTTGCTATTATTTAACAATTATATTTCTAAATTCCTTCGAATTAAAACAAAATTGGAGTTAATTTATTTAACTGCCTTATTTATTGAAGGTGTATTAGATATATAGTCTCTGCACAAAAAATGTTTGGAATTTTATATTTTTTCGTATAAAAATTAATATATTTGAAACAGTTTAAGAAGGTCACAATAATTTATATTTAACATAATTAAATACAATTTTATAGTTTCAATGAAAATTTTCTCATTTTATTTTAATTGCTCTTTAAAGACGTTTTTTTATCCAGATTTTCTAAATGATCGCCACTTTTTTCGCGTTTACCACTTTCAAATACAATACAGAAAAAATTCCAATTTTTTTGTTAAAAAATACATGTAATACATTTTTAAAAATTATTTTGAAGTCATTTTGATGTTATTATGATTCTTCGTTCTGTTCTCTCTTTTCTCATAAATAAATCGAGAATTCATGGATGTTATTGGATGGTCTCGAACATACCACGGTATCTGTTACATAAAATATTTTATTTTCAAGCGGATGCATGAAATTCGTACGTGAATTACGCTATCCGTTGTTGCGCTTTCAGTCGCGTTTGTCTCTCGCGAAATAACGAGTTTGGTGGGACGGAAGGGCTAGAAGCGATAAATCGTCTCTGAAACATTCGCACTCGCTCCTACTCTTTTCATTCAGAACGTCTGGATTGTTCCAGCTCTTTCGAGCAACACCGCTTTATTTATTTTCAACGACGGTCGCGCTGCTGCGTGCAATTTGCAACTTTGTTTTGGTCGCGCACGTGTTTTCGAAAACGTGGCACGAATTCGCCTGGCGAATCAAATTTCGAAGTGGCGGCGCGCATTTCGAAAATTTGCAATGTAAAATCGATTGACCGTAAAATATATAGGATTGTTGCAATTAAGTGAGAATCGGCGTTTGTGAAAATCGAATGTTATTCTCTTCTTGTTTAATACACAGTTATATTCGGTAAGCTCGTTTTACTTTTTAATGCTCGTGTTCACCCACCACTACTACATATCTCAGATTATAATATCAGAAGCAAAAAAATACATAATAAAAATTCTTGCAGTTATATTTGAAATCTTTACGATGAAACAATATTTGCATTTGATAAAATAAACTTATGAAATATACCGAAAACTATCTTCTTGTTTTGAAGAGAAATTAAATGATATTTATTTCTACATATTTATTAATTTAACAATTTGTGGTAGCTACACTGAGAAAAAAATAGCCTAAATTTAAATAAATATTTATTTGAATACTACCAACTTTTTACTTACAATAAATAAATATTTACTTAATAAAAAGAAGTGATTGTTAAATCAAATTAATGTTTTTTGTACCAAATAAATATATTTTTATATTTAATAAATATTTAATTGGTACTATTCAAATAAATTTTTATTGAAATTTAGGATATTTTTTTCTCAGTGTATGAACGTAGTTTATTCCGTTTTTAGTTATGCATAATTCATTTCCAGATACACGGTTTATTTATTAATTAAAGAAATAAAAAGAGAATTTTTGGTACATTTTACAAGTCGGTTCTATCGATCGTTGTTTTAAAATACATTTTTTATATTAATATATTTTGCAAGAATTTTTATTGCGTATTTTCTCGTTTCGGATTGTGAGACAGATGGTAAACAAGCTTTAACTACTCTCTTTTTCTCGTATTATTTCACCATGTGACTATATCGTGCTCGCGTTCTTCTCTTCTATTCAATTTTACTCTGAATTTTTTAATTCATCAAGCGATAAAATCGCGTTACTGGGTTAGCCCCATATTTTTTTTTTTAAATTCCAATAATAACCGCGAGCAGTGAAGCGGTGTGAGAAAAAGCGATACCGTGCAGATTCGCGATTATATCTGACTGATTAATTGAGTAACTAATTGAACGATTAACAAGGCCGTTTCGATCAAGACGTGTTTGTGCAGAAAAGAAAGGAAACAACTAATTCTCGATCGTCAATAACCACGTCGCAGACAGGATCAATCGCTTGATTCGGCGTCCTTTCGACAGGGGAATAGGAGACCGTAGGAGG